>NC_059256.1:11395191-11420191 GCF_017591435.1 Portunus trituberculatus | reverse complement strand
ACACACAGAGGCTAAGGAAATGATGGAAGTGAGGAGGGGAAGTCACATCTCTTATTCATCTATTCCTACTAACACAAAGTTTTATAACAATACTTCTGAGGTAATAATTAACCCCTTCAGTACTGGCATGACTTTTTACCGCGAGTTTTGTGCACCATTAGACCATTTTATTGACATTAGCAAGGGTCTATGGAGGTCACAAGATTAATGGCCACAGTCTTCACTATTTTAACCCCTTCAGTACTGGGACACATTTTTACCTTGAGTTTTGTGTACCATTAGACCATTTTATTGACATTAGCAAGGGTGTATGGAGGTCACAAGATTAATGGCCACAGTCTTCACTATTTTAACCCCTTCAGTACTGGGATGCAGTTTTACCTTGAGTTTTGTGTACCATTAGACCATTTTATTGACATTACCAAGGGTGTATGGAGGGCAGGAGATTAATGGCCACAGTCTTCACTATTTCAACCCCCACATGAGTTTCTGAAGCTGTGGAAAATCACCAACTAGTCACCACAAGGAGTATGGAAACACGTCATGCTACTGAAGGGGTGAACTCTTTGGCTGAGCAGTGAGTGTTGAATAAGGTGGTTTACCTAAGAACACAAGACAAGAGGGAAGCTGCAAGAGGCTGCCCGGCCTGTACGTGGCAGTCCCTGTGTGTTTAAGCTCAATAATTCCATCTATCTTCGTTTAAATGTACAAAATATTTCCTTCGCGTTATTAAGAGAACAAATTACTGGAACAAGGAAAGAGGGACAGTGTTGAAGGGTCTGACGGACAAACACTCACCACCGCACAATTTGCACCAACGGACACCGCCTCACTCCCCCCAAAGTGTCCGTCACCGCCACCCACCGCTGGATCAGGTTAGGGGAGACAATGTTAGGCTAGGTCAGGTTAGGTCAGACAAGATTTGATTAGTTTAGGTTAAGTTAAGTTAAATAAGGTTAGGTTAGGTTAGGTTAGGCTCAGTTAGGTTAGGTTAAGTTAGGTTTGATGTTAGAGTAAGGCAATATTAAGACAGGTTAGGTTAGGTTAGGTTAGGTTAGGCTGGGTATTAAATCAAGCAATATTAGGTTAGGTAAGGCTCCTCTGACTGGACACTCACCTCCACCTCCTCCACTGAAGCCATTGAAGGAGGCCCACCACACTACCCTCTCCCTCTCCCTCTCCTTCTCCTCTTCTCTCTCTTCATCCTCCACTGCCACCATCACCTCTGTTGCTGCCATTGTCTTCACCTGCGGGAGAGGAGTAGTAGTAGTAGTAGTAGTAGTAGTAGTAGTAGTAGTAGTAGTAGTAGTAGTAGTAGTAGACAGAAAATAGTAGAGAAGAAGAGGAAGAATAAAGAAGAAGAAGAAAAAAAAGAAGAAGAAGAAGAAGAAGAAGAAGAAGAAGAAAAGAGGAAATAGAAAAAGTGAAAAGGAGATACAAGAAAAAGAAGAAAAAAAAAATCAAAGAAAAAAAGGAGAAAAGGAAACAACAACAAAAACACAACAGGATCTCTAAACAAGGAAAACAAACCCACAACTACAAAACACAACACACACACACACACACACACACACACACACCTGGGCTTTATGCTCGTGTGGCCCCGTCTCCATATCTACACTTATCCAATCTTACTTTAGTGTGCACTCTTTGCAGACACTACTTCTTCATCTAAACTGTTCCACGTCTCAATACATCTCTGCGGGAAACTATATTTTTTAACATCTCTCAGACATCTTCCCTTTCTCAGCTTTTTACTATGCGATCTTGTGCTTCGGGTGTCATATTCTTCTATCTGATCTTGAGAGAAGAATATGACACCAGAAGTACAAGATCACATAGTAAAAAGCTGAGAAAGGGAAGATGTCTGAGAGATATTAAAAAATATAGTTTCACAGAGATGTATTGAGACGTGGAACAGTTTAGATGAAGAAGTAGTGTCTGCAAAGAGTGTGCACACTTTTAAAGTAAGATTGGATAAGTGTAGATATGGAGACGGGGCCACACGAGCATAAAGCTCAGGCCCTGTAAAACTACAACTAGGTAAATACACACACACACACATTAGAAGAGAGAAGAACAAGAGGAGACATGATAACTATGTATATATTGGTGAACAAGATTGACATACTGGACAGAGAGTTGATAAAGGTGACCACAAGTAATTATCTCCGAGGACATGGAAAAAAGCTAATAAAGGACATCTGTCTAAATGACGTGAGAAAATACAGTTTCCCACATCGTAGCATTGATAAGTGGAATAAACTGAGCAGTGATGTCAGCTCCATCTCAGCTATGAGATGGAGGAATGTTGGCTAGAGGCAGTAGAGGAAGGAAAGGATTTAAGAGTAGTGATAGACAGGACTATGAAATTTTGAAAGCAATGTTTAGAAGCAAGAAATAGGGCAAATAGGATCCTGGGTTTTATAAATAGAAATGTTAGTTATAAAAGTAAGGAAGTGGTGCGTAGCTTATATAATTCCTATGTTAGGCCCCATTTAGAGTATTGCATACAGGCCTGTCACCCCACTATAGGCAGGATATCAACATGTTAGAAGCAGTTCAGAGAAGAGCAACTAGGATGATACCAGCATTAAAGCGCCTGGAGTATAGAGATAGATTAAAGGAATTAAACATGTTTTCATTTGAGAGGAGATGTATATGAGGGGATATGATAAGAGTTATTTAAAATGTTCTCAGATACAAACTACATAGATGTGAGATCTTTCTTTACCTTAGAGGAGGGAAGTAGGACTAGAAATCATGGCAGGAAGATTAGAAAACAAGGCTGCAGGTTAGATATAAGAAAATATTTCTTTAGTCATAGGGTGGTAGACTTCTGGAATGCATTGCCAGAGAGGGTTGTAAATAGCAACACTAGTTTGACAATGTTTAAAAACAATTAGATAAGCACTTAAATTTATTAGATTTATAATTATGTATAGCACTGCATGATAGTTTTTATAAGAAATTTACTATAGTTGAACAAGACATGATCCCCATGTATGGGGATCACAGATTGTAGAGGATTTCGCTGCAGGACTTAGCCCTGTTAATGGGCCAAATATTTAGAATTAGTATATAATGTATTGTGTACTTGTAAGTGTATCTTTAAGTACTGATGACGAGGTCGCTGTGCGACTGATACAGGATAACCTAGATGGGCCCTGGTGGCCCTTTGTTATCCTATTATTTATGTTAGGTTAGGTTATGTCGTTGACGCGGTGTGTGTCAATCAGATGAGAGAGATATGACAGTAATGGACAAGGAGACAGGACACAAGAGAGCTTAGCTCGGGCCCTGTAATACACAAATAGGTATCAAAGCTATTTAAGGTGTGCGCTGCCATAACCCCTTCAGTACCAGGACGCGTTTCCCTATGCATTCTGCTATTTGGTGATTTTATACAGCTTCAGAAACTTATGTGGGGGATTAAAATAGTGAAGACTCCAGCCATTAATCTTCTGACCTCCATAGACCCTTCCTAATGTCAATAAAATCGCCTAATCAAACCCAAAAATCAAGGTAAAAGAATTGCGAGGAACCTTGATTTGTTCTCGCCAGCCACTCCACGAACGACGATGGAAAGTGGAAACATGGGTGAAAACAAGGCGCTGTGTTGTTACTGTTGTCGTCCATAAACTCTCAATCTATCTCTGTGGGCACTGTTGTCATTAAGATCTCCAGCACTGAATTACCGCCATGCACTCAGTTATGGGCGTCTGAGTGAGTCGAGTCTAATCCCTTAAGTGGCATTTTTACGATAGTTTGTGTGTGATTAGATGATTTTGCTTACAATAAGAAGGGTCTACGGTGTCAGAGATTAATGGCCAGTTTTCACTATTTTAATCCCCACATAAGTTTGTGAAGCTGTATAAAATCATTGAGTAATAGCCAGAATAAATATGAAAACACGTCATGTTACTGCAGAGGACGGCTGTGGGTTAACACGGCGGGGCGGGGCGGGGCGAGGCGATAGAGGCACCTTGCTTTGCTCCGGGCTGTGTTTCCTACATATCATAGCTTCTCCTTGCTCAATAAGCGCTAAGAATAGGACACATTTCGCTATACGCTATTACTTGCAGTTTGTGTTGACAGACTAGGATAATAAAGAGGGACGCCAGAGATGAAACGTATACAGAACGGTGAAATAACGACACACACACACACACACACAGTCTGAGTCCTATCCGAAGATCTGTCTATGTGCTCTGAGCTTGTTCCGTAATGGGGAAGGCTGGCTGGGTGACTACCGGGCGACCATAGTGAATCACACACACACACACACACACACACACACACACGCTAAGTACCATGAAAGAAAAGGACCTCCAACACCCTCCAGCTGGGAGCTGGGTGTCAGTGGTTCCAGCTGGTGTGCTCCCTTATAACAAAAGATAAGGCAACACACACATACATACATACACACACACACACACACACACACACACACACACACACAGTCTCAGTCCTATCTGAAGATCGCTCTATGAGCTCTGAGCTTGCTCTGTAATGGGGAAGGCTGGCTGGGTGACTACCGGGCAACCATAGTGAATTACACACACACACACACACTAAGTGCCATGAAAGAAAATGACACACACACACAGCCACCTTCCCCTCCAACACCCTCCAGCTGGGAGCTGGGTGTCAGTGGTTCCAGCTGGTGGGCTCCCTCATAACGAAAGATAAGGCAACACACACACACACACACACACACACACACACACACACACACACACACACACACACACACACACCACCCACCAACCCACCCCACACCTCGGGCCTGGAGCCAGGTATCAGCCTGGGTCCAGCCGGGGTGGGGTCGGCCTCCTTGATGACGTCACATATATACGTTACGCAAATCATTTTGAAAATGAGGATTCCCAAAAAGGCAGCTGGACACGAATGTTATAAAAATTCTGACTCGTTATCAATCGAAACTAACTTCTAAAATACAAAAACATTGCCGAGAAAAGGAATAATAAAAATAGCTCAAAAATATACTAAATAAAGTATTAGAACTTCGACTTGCTTAAACACAATTTCAAAGCCCACCAATTTCATTCAACTGAATCGATAACGTTTTTCAAAAATTATGACTATCATTTCGATATATCAAAACCTGGCAACTCGCCCTATTAGAAAAAATAATATTTAAAAATGACGTTGTTTACAATATTAACAGGACTACATATCATTCTTAAAGTCCACATCTTTAACTTCTCAGGAGCCTTGCACACTTTTCTCATGATAAACCATCTTTTGAAAACACAAACACTTCGCTACAACCTCAAATAAAAAATCACAGATAGCGGAGGTAAAATTTTAGCGTATTTTGGCCCTCCCATTCAAGTCATAAACACCCTCTACATCACCGTACTTCACTCAACTCAAGCATGGAAGACACGTAAAACACTGCGAACTATCATTAGAAACCCTTAAAAGGCACTTGTGACTCGAAATAAATGAACTGAGACAAATATAAATAATAGTGGAAGTCGAGCATCTGGGACCGGCATTTTGGGCGGGAGCTGGTGATGACGTCACAGCCTGGGGCTCGTGACGTCATGGGTAGGCCCGCTTCTTCTCACTGAGCCTCCATAGCACACAAATCAGGTAATTGCGGATATATCTCAACAACTGACATGAAAGATTAGGCCTATGGCTCCACTTTGTGACCTGTCTGGCCTGTAATGAGTGAGAGATGAGGCAGATAATGGCTGAGAGAGGCGGCGGGTCAGGGGATCGGTTTGTTTACGTTTTCAAGATTGAATTATTTGGTTTTGATAAGTATGTGCAGGTGTTAGTTCACTGATATGTTGTCCTGGAGGTTACCAACGTTAGGTTATGACATGGCACCACCGTGAAATGATGAGTTACACCAATATATTACTTACGTTAGCCAAAGACTGCTCGGCGGCGGCTGTCCGTGTCACTAGCAGGCACCCACACTCCACTGTCCACTTTGTGTCCTCAACCATGTTTAAATAGTTAACCTCTGATTACTGAGAGGCTACACACACAATATTCTCTTCGCTACTATAGATATCACTATTATCGGTATCTTCATCTCCACCACTCACTGTCCCTCACGGCCAGCGCCTTGTCCTGCCAAGAGCAGCGCGGCTCACAGGTCACGGTAAACTGGCGGGCCGCCGGGCTGACTACGGCAGGGTTGCCAGACACTACACATGAAAAAAAGGACAGACCTGCTTTAAAAAAAAAAGGACATTTTCCTCCAAAAAAGGACAGCACAACAAAAAGTATATATATATATATATATATATATATATATATATATATATATATATATATATATATATATATATATATATATATATATGTGTGTGTGTGTGTGTGTGTGTGTGTGTGTGTGTGTGGTATGTGTTTAAAGTGTAGTGTAGCAGAGAGAGAGAGAGAGAGAGAGAGAGAGAGAGAGAGAGAGAGAGAGAGAGATTAGGAAAAATCTAAGGCGTTCAGAATTTTAATGGCCACAGTTTTCACTATCTCAATCCCCCCACATGAGTTTCTGAAGCTGTATAAAGTCGTGAAATAGTTAGGCACAATGGATATGGAAACGCGTCATGGTACAGAAGGGATTAAGACAGTTTGGGATATTACATTACCTTCACTTGGCACTTGGAGCGAGGGAGGAGAGGCAAGGCAAGAACGCAACACGTCAGCCAGCCAGCCAGCCAGGGAGACACGGAGACCCCAGTGAACTATGAGTGAGGTAGAGACGAGACGGGAGAGCTAAACTAGTGGAGTGGGTAGTGAGGCGACCACTGTAGCTTGGTTCACCTGGGGAGCGTTGCCCAGGTAACCAACACACACACACACACACTTAACTATCTGGAAGCTTTACCAAATCTCTCCACTCATTACTCCGACTTACTCATCTGTCTGTTGTGAAGAGCTAAGAGGAATGTTGAATTAGGATTATGAGAGAGAGAGAGAGAGAGAGAGAGAGAGAGAGAGAGAGAGAGAGAGAGAGAGAGAGAGCTATTCCATTCACGTGCAGCGATACAAGTGGAAATATGTAATAGGTGAAAACAATTTGATGTGTAGGCATTGTTTTCAGTAAGATCTCAAGCACACACAGTGACTTGCATACACTTCTTCATTGGGGTTAACTAGTATCAAAGCTATTTAGGGTGTGCGCTGCCATAACCCCTTCAGTACCAGGACGCGTTTCCCTATGCATTCTGCTATTTGGTGATTTTATACAGCTTCAGAAACTTATGTGGGGGATTAAAATAGTGAAGACTCCAGCCATTAATCTTCTGACCTCCATAGATCCTTCCTAATGTCAATAAAATCGCCTAATCAAACCCAAAAATCAAGGTAAAAGAATTGCGAGGAACCTTGATTTGTTCTCGCCAGCCACTCCACGAACGACGATGGAAAGTGGAAACATGTCGGGTGAAAACAAGGCGCTGTGTTGTTACTGTTGTCGTCCATAAACTCTCAATCTATCTCTGTGGGCACTGTTGTCATTAAGATCTCCAGCACTGAATTACCGCCATGCACTCAGTTATGGGCGTCTGAGTGAGTCGAGTCTAATCCCTTAAGTGGCATTTTTACGATAGTTTGTGTGTGATTAGATGATTTTGCTTACAATAAGAAGGGTCTACGGTGTCAGAGATTAATGGCCAGTTTTCACTATTTCAATTCCCACATAAGTTTGTGAAGCTGTATAAAATCATTGAGTAATAGCCAGAATAAATATGAAAACACGTCATGTTACTGCAGGGGACGGCTGTGGGTTAACAAGGCGGGGCGAGGCGAGGCGATAGAGGCACCTTGCTTTGCTCCGGGCTATGTGTTTCCTACATATCATAGCTTCTCCTTGCTCAATAAGCGCTAAGAATAGGACACATTTCGCTATACGCTATTACTTGCAGTTTGTGTTGACAGACTAGGATAATAAAGAGGGACGCCAGAGATGAAACGTATACAGAAAGGTGAAATGACACACACACACACACAGTCTGAGTCCTATCCGAAGATCTGTCTATGTGCTCTGAGCTTGTTCCGTAATGGGGAAGGCTGGCTGGGTGACTACCGGGCGACCATAGTGAATCTCACACACACACACACACACACACACACACACACAAGTACCATGAAAGAAAAGGACACACACACACACACACACACACACACACCACCCTCCAGCTGGGAGCTGGGTGTCAGTGGTTCCAGCTGGTGGCCTCCCCATAACGAAAGATAAGGCAACACACACACACACACACACACACACACACACACACACACACACAGTCTCAGTCCTATCCGAAGATCGCTCTATGAGCTCTGAGCTTGCTCCGTAATGGGGAAGGCTGGCTGGGTGACTACCGGGCGACCATAGTGAATTACACACACACACACACACACACTAAGTACCATGAAAGAAAATGACACACACACACACACACCTTCCCCTCCAACACCCTCCAGCTGGGAGCTGGGTGTCAGTGGTTCCAGCTGGTGGGCTCCCTCATAACGAAAGATAAGGCAACACACACACACACACACACACACACACACACACACACACACACACACACACACACACACACACACACACACACCTCGGGCCTGGAGCCAGGTATCAGCCTGGGTCCAGCCGGGGTGGGGGTCAACCTCCTTGATGACGTCACATATATACGTTACGCAAATCATTTTGAAAATGAGGATTCCCAAAAGGCAGCTGGACACGAATGTTATAAAATTCTGACTCGTTATCAATCGAAACTAACTTCTAAAATACAAAAACATTGCCGAGAAAAGGAATAATAAAAATAGCTCAAAAATATACTAAATAAAGTATTAGAACTTCGACTTGCTTAAACACAATTTCAAAGCCCACCAATTTCATTCAACTGAATCGATAACGTTTTTCAAAAATTATGACTATCATTTCGATATATCAAAACCTGGCAACTCGCCCTATTAGAAAAATAATATTTAAAAATGACGTTGTTTACAATATTAACAGGACTACATATCATTCTTAAAGTCCACATCTTTAACTTCTCAGGAGCCTTGCACACTTTTCTCATGATAAACCATCTTTTGAAAACACAAACACTTCGCTACAACCTCAAATAAAAAATCACAGATAGCGGAGGTAAAATTTTAGCGTATTTTGGCCCTCCCATTCAAGTCATAAACACCCTCTACATCACCGTACTTCACTCAACTCAAGCATGGAAGACACGTAAAACACTGCGAACTATCATTAGAAACCCTTAAAAGGCACTTGTGACTCGAAATAAATGAACTGAGACAAATATAAATAATAGTGGAAGTCGAGCATCTGGGACCGGCATTTTGGGCGGGAGCTGGTGATGACGTCACAGCCTGGGGCTCGTGACGTCATGGGTAGGCCCGCTTCTTCTCACTGAGCCTCCATAGCACACAAATCAGGTAATTGCGGATATATCTCAACAACTGACATGAAAGATTAGGCCTATGGCTCCACTTTGTGACCTGTCTGGCCTGTAATGAGTGAGAGATGAGGCAGATAATGGCTGAGAGAGGCGGCGGGTCAGGGGGATCGGTTTGTTTACGTTTTCAAGATTGAATTATTTGGTTTTGATAAGTATGTGCAGGTGTTAGTTCACTGATATGTTGTCCTGGAGGTTACCAACGTTAGGTTATGACATGGCACCACCGTGAAATGATGAGTTACACCAATATATTACTTACGTTAGCCAAAGACTGCTCGGCGGCGGCTGTCCGTATCACTAGCAGGCACCCACACTCCACTGTCCACTTTGTGTCCTCAACCACGTTTAAACAGTTAACCTCTGATTACTGAGAGGCTACACACACAATATTCTCTTCGCTACTATAGATATCACTATTATCGGTATCTTCATCTCCACCACTCACTGTCCCTCACGGCCAGCGCCTTGTCCTGCCAAGAGCAGCGCGGCTCACGGGTCATGTAAACTGGCCGGCCGCCGGGCTGACTACGGCAGGGTTGCCAGACACTACACATGAAAAAAGGACAGACCTGCTTTAAAAAAAAAGGACATTTGCCTCCAAAAAGGACAGCACAACAAAAAGTGTGTGTATGATATATATATATATATATATATATATATATATATATATATATATATATATATATATATATATATATATATATATATATATATGTGTGTGTGTGTGTGTGTGTGTGTGTGTGTGTGTGTGTGTGTGTGTGTGTGTGTGTATATGTTTAAAGTGTACAACAGCAGAGAGAGAGAGAGAGAGAGAGAGAGAGAGAGAGAGAGAGAGAGAGATTAGTAAAAATCTAAGGCGTTCAGAATTTTAATTGCCACACTTGACTTTGGTGCTTTGTGTGTGAGTGGTGTTGATTCCTTGGTGTGTGTGTTGCAGTAGTCATTGGGGTGGGTGGTAGGGAAACACAAGGTGATGCACGGCACTGTACTAAATTCTTCAACGTTTGTCTCTTGCCGTCTTGTACTGCAGCGTCCGCGGAAACTCCCCGAGCTTGGTATCTGCTATTCGTGTATCTGTTCTTCGTATTGGTGCTTTCCTGGCTTCTGCTTCTGAGTCTGCCTGCGTGGGAACTCCCCGAGCTTGGTATCTGCTCTTTGCTGGAGTATCTACAGTTTGCTCGTCCCACAGGATCTTCTGCTTCTCTCTATTCTTTTCGTCCTTCTATATTCTGCCTCTCTTACTACCATTTCCTTTGTTCTGTTTTTGGTTTTGTGCCTTCCTTGATATTGTTTCTGCTTTCTTCTGCTCCTGCGACGTCTCAGGTCACAACAATATATTCCTCTGTGTCAACTTAAGAGAAGACCGGTATGGAACTATTTGATGGGAGAGGAACAAATAATGAAGACTAAAGAGGACAAACATCTGGGAGTGGTTATACAAGAAACACTGAGCCCCGAAAAACACACCAGTGAGATATTTGGATCAGCGTCTAAAATGTTGGCTAATATTCGGGTGGCATTTCACTCCCTGGAGGAGTTGGTGATGGAGCGAGATGGAGGCACATGTGCACCGATGCACGCCGAAACTACATTCAACTTTATCTGCTTTACAATAATTCTCCTAAGCAAATATCAATGTACGTATGTATGCAAATAAATACATCAATGTGTGTAGCTCTGCACTTATACACAACAGACCCTCCACGCTCAGAAAACCCACACACAGCTACGCCCAAACACACCCACAACACCGCTCCCACACACCCAAAGCCCCTCACACACTCAAAATTAACCCAAAATACCTCAACTTTCCAACAAACACACTTACAACTCACTACAAACACACAATACACACCAACATCACCCCCACACCACTCAACACACCACAAACCACTTCAAACACTCAATACCAGTCCCAAACACACTCAAAACACCATGCAACACCTCAGAATACTAGTAACACCCAAAACACACTAGAAACACAGTATACACCAAATACACACTAGAAACCACTTAATGATTATCCCCAAACACACTCAAACACCATGCAACAACAAAATGCCCAAACACACAACACACTTGAAACCCCCAAAATGCATCACAACCACCACACTCAGCCACACACATCGAAAAGATCCTCATCCACCAAACACACTCAAAACACCATGCAACAACTCAAAATGCCCAAACACATACGCAACACACTTGAAACAACCCCAAAACTTAATGCATCAAAACAACCACCACACTCAAACACATACACACACTCGAAAAGATCCAACACAGGCTCACACAAAAGATCCTCACAGGCTCAAACACACTCAAAACACCAAGAACTACCTTGAAACACGCTCAAAACATCAATAACCACCTTGAAACACACAAAACACCAATACCCACCTTGAAACACACTCAGAACACCATACAACCCCTGCAAATGCCACCAAACACACTCAGATACTCTAACACACCTCCAAATAAGGGAGAGTTGAGTATTGTGGCTTTGCTTCTCCGCCTCTTCCTCCTCCCTTCCTCCTTTATTTCTCCTTTCTTCTTCCTTCTACTACTATTAACTACACACCTCTGCCTACAAACACACAGAAACGATTAGTAAGTGAAACCCGATTAATGATAGAATATTTCTGCAAGATTGGTAGGAGAAACTCTCTTAATAGAGCTAGATCATTAACATTTATGCATGATCATTAGAAAAAATAATCTTAAGAACCCGATAAGTGATATAAATGATAAGATATCTGCATGATTAATCGGACTAATCACTCTTGACAACCAAGCGATAGATTGATACGATTTCTGCATGAATGAAAAGGGAAACATTCTCCCGCGGCCACCTGGTCATCTCTGTGATCCTTGGAGATAATGATGGTGAAGGAACAAAAAGTAAGGATATCAAATTGAAGACTTGTAACTTATAAATGATGTATTAATGTAAAACAGGGCCAAAACTTAACCCTGTGGAACACCGCTCTAAACATCATGCAGCTACACATGACTTGAACCATGAACCACCACTTCCATCTTAGGTCCAGCAGATTATTTATCTTCTACTCCTGCTGAGTCCTGATCGAGGTAGACTACCGTCGTTGATAAGACACTCGCAAACACGGCAGAGATCGAGGGATGTATAAAACAGGACGGGGAAATTTATAGTCTGATACTGCGGCAGGTACTTGTAAATAGAAAGAACAACAACCTAAGGGTGGCCAAAGTCATCTAGAGTTACTGAACGAAACTGTAGTAGAACTGTAGGAGGAAGACAATGGCAATGGATGGAAGGTCATCAGGTCCACAACTCGGTGAGAGCTTTAACATACAAAGGGAATGTAGATTGTGCTATAAGAGGTGTGGTGCAGAAGTGCTTCACAATTCAGTCAGAAGCTCGTGAACGAACTGAGACTCTTGTGGCGGTGATGCAGATCGGCGCGCCGCACCATGCTGCCCGCAGCCCGCCTGCCCCACAGCCCCAGTGCCCCTCAGTGCTGTACGGTGAAGTGGATGCGCTGTGGTGTTGGTCACTGCTGTAGCCATGGACCATTGAAACCTTTCTGCGTTCTAGTTGGCGTTACACGTGTCTTTGATGAAGTGTTTTTACAGTTATAGTGACAGATACAAAAACAATTCTGCGTTGTCAACAGGAAACTGTAGAGAACCTTCGTAATAATCTCAGTCACCTCTGTGGCCTTGTAGAACAGACGTGGTGAGACAGCACAGCGTTCCTCGAAACACGAGCGCTGTATGACCTACGTGTTGCGGCACATTACAGCCTTTACTTCAGTCCCTTTAAGCCTTTACTCACACAAGGGCCTGACTGAAGTTACTGTGTGGTGTGAACGTTGATTCCACGAGGCAGCAGTGCAGACTCGTGGCGGGAAGAGCGGCGGGGTCACCTTCCCTTCCTCGGTGGCGGTGCAAGGCAAGTTCTCCTACAGTTGTTGGCCAATATTGAAGTAGCATTCATTGTGTACACTGTGATTTAAAAAGGGGAAAAATGTGGGAGGTGTGTGTAAAGATGTCGCCAGTGTGTGTGTGTGTGTGTGTGTGTGTGTGTGTGTGTCATAGTGTGCACCGTGTTATATTTCCTTTTATTCTAGTATGTGTTCATTAAGTGGCACTGTCCTAATATAAACATCCCTCCAGGTCTCCTCGTTTCCCGGCATGCTTTTCGCAGTTCTCACTCAGCTGATTTGACGTCACATACATGAAGCCACGCTATTGGTCAGCAAGAGAGAGAGAGAGAGAGAGAGAGAGAGAGAGAATAAATTAAAGGAATGGAAATCAAACAGGAGATAGAAAAAAGAATAAATGGAGGAAATGGGAAATAAAGAGTATATAGAAAAAGAATAAATGGAGGAAGTGGTAATGAGAATGATAACGAATAAGGGAATAGGAGGAAATAGTAATGAAACAGCTAAAAGAAGTGATAATATTAATTCCTATCTCGTGTTCCCTTATTCATTATCCTCTCCTCTCTTTCTCTATTGCTTCTATTCCTATATTCGCTACCACGTATTCATTCCCTTACTCTCTCTCTCTCCTCTTATACGATAATAAAAGAAGAGAGAAAGAAAACGGATA
Source organism: Portunus trituberculatus (assembly GCF_017591435.1). Classification (NCBI taxonomy): domain Eukaryota; kingdom Metazoa; phylum Arthropoda; class Malacostraca; order Decapoda; family Portunidae; genus Portunus; species Portunus trituberculatus. Next base: position 11,406,134 of record NC_059256.1, on the reverse strand, counting down.
AATACGGCAAGAGGGCAACGAATAAGGGAATAAGAGGAAATGATAATGATAACCAATAAAGGAAGTGAAAAGTAGGAAACAGGATTGCGAATGAGGGAATAGGTGGTGTGTGTGTGTGTGTGTGTGTCTCTCTCTCTCTCTCTCTCTCTCTCTCTCTCTCTCTCTCTCTCTCTCTCTCTCTCTCTGCGACGCATTTTTACCTGGAGATTATTTATGTGGTTATATGAATGGCTAACTCTACCAGTAAGGGGGCTGCCAACGGAGAGGGCCTTTTATTTTTTTTTCTAACTATTTTGTTGCGTTTGGCCGGCTTTCCACTCGTATATAAAGAGTCATTAAGTTAGATAGGTATTCCCGTGGGTAGGATAGGTTAGGTTAGGTTAGGTTAATAATCTAGTGTCTCAGAATGGTGTGGAAGCTAAAGATTGTGTGATTGATTGATTAATGGCCACAGTCTTCACTATTTTAACCCCTTCAGTACTGGGACACATTTTTACCTTGAGTTTTGTGTACCATTAGACCATTTTATTGACATTAGAAGGGTCTATGGAGGTCACAAGATTAATGGCCACAGTCTTCACTATTTTAACCCCTTCAGTACTGGGACACATTTTTACCTTGAGTTTTGTGTACCATTAGACCATTTTATTGACATTAGGAAGGGTCTATGGAGGTCACAAGATTAATGGCCACAGTCTTCACTATTTTAACCCCTTCAGTACTGGGACACATTTTTACCTTGAGTTTTGTGTACCATTAGACCATTTTATTGACATTAGGAAGGGTCTATGGAGGTCACAAGATTAATGGCCACAGTCTTCACTATTTTAACCCCTTCAGTACTGGGACACATTTTTACCTTGAGTTTTGTGTACCATTAGACCATTTTATTGACATTAGCAAGGGTCTATGGAGGTCACAAGATTAATGGCCACAGTCTTCACTATTTTAACCCCTTCAGTACTGGGACACATTTTACCTTGAGTTTTGTGTACCATTAGACCATTTTATTGACATTAGCAAGGGTCTATGGAGGTCACAAGATTAATGGCCACAGTCTTCACTATTTTAACCCCTTCAGTACTGGGACACATTTTTACCTTGAGTTTTGTGTACCATTAGACCATTTTATTGACATTAGCAAGGGTCTATGGAGGTCACAAGATTAATGGCCACAGTCTTCACTATTTTAACCCCTTCAGTACCATTAGATCATTTTATTGATATTAGGAAGGGTGTATGGAGGTCACAAGATTAATGGCCACAGTCTTCACTATTTTAACCCCTTCAGTACTGGGACACATTTTTACCTTGAGTTTTGTGCACCATTAGACCATTTTATTGACATTAGCAAGGGTCTATGGAGGTCACAAGATTAATGGCCACAGTCTTCACTATTTTAACCCCTTCAGTACTGGGACACATTTGTACCTCCATACACCCTCCATAGACCCTTGCTAATGTCAATAAAATGGTCCAATGGTACACAAAACTCAAGGTAAAAATGTGCTCCAGTACTGAAGGGGTTAAAATAATAAACAATTTCTAGTTATCCTACCATAAATATCCTTATTTTCTCTCACGTAGCACAGAAAACGGGATATTGAAAGGTACACAGATCTAAAATTGTACTGTATTTAGAAACGCTCTGCTCTCTTTTCACGACTGTTTTCCAAGGCCACAGAGATGACTGGCGGGGTTCACAACAGTGTTTCTCCTGTTGATAATACAGAAATCTTGTTAATCTGTCACTACAACCACAAAAACACCCTTAAAAACCCACGTCACTTCAACTAGAGCCATTTAAAAGAGTGTTTCTCCTGTTAATAATGCAGAAATAGTGTTAATCTGTCACTACAACCACAAAAACACCCTTAAAAACCCGCGTCACTTCAACTAGAGCCGTTTAAAAGTGTTTCTCCTGTTAATAATGCAGAAATCTTGTTAATCTGTCACAACAACCACAAAACACCCTTAAAAACCCACGTCACTTCAACTAGAGCCATTTAAAAGAGTGTTTCTCCTGTTAATAATGCAGAAATCTTGTTAATCTGTCACTACAACCACAAAAACACCCTTAAAACCCACGTCACTTCAACTAGAGCCATTTAAAAGAGTGTTTCTCCTGTTAATAATGCAGAAATGTTGTTAATCTGTCACTACAACCACAAAACACCCTTAAAAACCCACGTCACTTCAACTAGAGCCGTTTAAAAGAGTGTTTCTCCTGTTAATAATGCAGAAATCTTGTTAATCTGTCACTACAACCACAAAAACACCCTTAAAAACCCACGTCACTTCAACTAGAGCCATTTGAAAGAGTGTTTCTCCTGTTAATAATGCAGAAATAGTGTTAATCTGTCACTACAACCACAAAAACACTCTTAAAAACCTGCGTCACTTCAACTAGAGCCGTTTAAAAGAGTGTTTCTCCTGTTAATAATGCAGAAATCTTGTTAATCTGTGACTACAACCACAAAAACACCCTTAAAAACCCACGTCACTTCAACTAGAGCCGTTTAAAAGAGTGTTTCTCCTGTTAATAATGCAGAAATGTTGTTAATCTGTCACTAGAACCACAAAAACACCCTTAAAAACCCACGTCACTTCAACTAGAGCCATTTAAAAGAGTGTTTCTCCTGTTAATAATGCAGAAATCTTGTTAATCTGTCACTACAACCACAAAACACCCTTAAAACCCACGTCACTTCAACTAGAGCCATTTAAAAGAGTGTTTCTCCTGTTAATAATGCAGAAATCTTGTTAATCTGTCACTACAACCTCAAAAACACCCTTAAAAACCCACGTCACTTCAACTAGAGCCTTTTAAAAGAGTGTTTCTCCTGTTAATAATGCAGAAATCTTGTTAATCTGTCACTACAACCACAAAAACACTCTTTAAATTGGTTTATTCATGTGTTTATTTATGTGTCCCAGTACTGAAGGGGTTAATAGCATATAGCAAAGCGTGGTAATACAAAAACCAGTGGAGTTATTCTGTATATTGCCTTGTGTTCTTACCATTACTAATACTAAGATGGTACTATCCTAATATACACATCCCTCTAGCTCGCTCTCTCTCTCTCTTCCCGGCATGCCCTTCGCAGCTCTCTCCCTCAGCTGATTTGACGTCACAAGCATGAGGCCACGCTATTGGTCAGCATGAGAGAGAGAGAGAGAGAGAGAGAGAGAGAGAGAGAGAGAGAGAGAGAGAGAGAGAGAGAATATGGGATTAAAACAGATAAAAGGAAAATGAATAAATGGAGGAAATGAAATAAAACGAGATATAAGTCGACTGGGAAAAAGTTTTAGAAATTGAAAAGAGAAATCCGTGTGTGTTATTTTATTGTGACAGATTTTGACACCTCAGTGTAATTGTTAGACACCTTCTACAGTACACTTCATGATAACATAACATTAGATCTTGCCTGAAACACAAGAGATATATATTAAGAAAATGAGGGAAATTTCTTAACCCACAGCTTAGGGTAAGAAATTTGCCCACACCGGATAAAAAATTTCCAGCAGAATTATTGGCCCGAATTGTAAAAAATGATACCCCATACTCTGGGAAAGAATTTTTACCATTAAGGGGAAGAAATTTATACTCTTTAAATGTGGTCCAGAAAAGACTTAGACCATTCTTTTGCATCATGTTATTTTTTATGATAAATTAAACTTTTTATGAGCAAAACAATCCTCATTTCCTTCAGTATATTCATCAATCATAAATCAGCAAACACACGACAGTTTTTTCATCAGGTCATTTGCCTTTACATCATCAAATCTGTATGAGCCATTCTTCAACAAGTCAGGGGTACATGGCAGGCACTCTGAAGATGTAATCAATGTCTACAATGTGTCTGTCCTCCACCGGTGACCAGTCCCATGTTATCTTCTCTGGTATGGAGGAGAGGGTCTTGCGGCGCAGGAACACCATTTCAACTTTGTTCACAAGCAATTTGTCATCTTCTGTGAAAACTGTAGTTAGTTTCCCCCAGTAATGTTGTTTCTTTGGTTGAGTATAAACCACAGCAAAATATTACTGGAGTAGGCAGTAGTCACCTGCCGCCCGGTGGAATACTCCAGGAGAGGTACTTACGGGGATGTAGGCAGTGCTGCAGACTGAGTGATTCCCCGTGTCCTCTCTTCCCGGTTCCCTTTGTGGTCTCATTTATACAATTGAGCAGCTGCAGCCTGCCCTCTAAAGACAACTTCTACTACTTCCTACACTACACTACAACACCTTACACTTTTACACTCTCTTCAAATCAAAATTTAATAATGGCTTCACCACGCCCTGCCTCGGAGTCCCCCTCTGGGAGGGACCATAAATGTCCCCAGGTCGGACTGCCCTCTGCTGTCGACCTTGGGTGTCTTGACACTTCATCTAATACTTTCACTATCAATTTCTGCAACATTCGTGGCCTTCGTTCTAATTTTCAATCTGTGGAACACCACCTCTCCTCTACTAAACCTCATCTTCTCTTCCTAACTGAAACACAGTTGTCTGTGACTACTGACAGCAGCCCCTTTTCTGTTCCCTCCTACTTGCTCTATCCTCATTTTCAATCCAAAGCTGGATGTTGCGCATACGTGCGTAACGACACCACTTGCTCTCGTGCCCACAATCTTGAATCTTCAGAATTTTCTACCATCTGGCTAAGACTTCAATGTCACTCTCTAACTAAATTCATCTGTGCTGTATACCTCTCACCTAATTCCTCTGACTATGTAAAATTCTTTGACTATTTGACTTCCAAGGTGGAGCACATCTTATCTCACTTTCCTTTTGCTGAGATCTCCATTTTAGGGATTTCAATGTTCACCACCAGCTTTGGCTTTCATCTTCTTTCACTGACCAACCTGGTGAACAAACCTTCAACTTTGCTATCCTTCATGACCTAGAGCAGCTAGTGAAGTTCCCTACCCGTATTCCTGACCGCCTTGGAGACACGCCCAACATTCTTGATCTTTTCCTAACCTCCAACCCTTCTGCTTACTCTGTTAAACTTTCCTCTCCGTTGGGCTCCTCCGACCACAATCTAATTTCCGTTACCAGTTCTATCACTCCAGTGCAGCCTCAGGACCCGCCTAAGCGGAGGTGCTTCTGGCATTTTAACTCTGCTAAGTGGGAGGAACTAAGGCAGTACTATTCTGATTTCCTTGGGATGATTATTGTTTTCATGTCAGAGATCCTTCTCTTTGTGCCGAGCGCATAACAGAGGTGATTATCTCTGGCATGGAGCTATACATTCCTCATACTTTCTCTAACCCTAAAGCTAAAAAGCCTTGGTTTAACTCTGCTTGTTCTCGTGCTGTCAATGATAGAGAGGCGGCTCACAAACGGTTCCGTAGCCATCCAACTGCTGAAACTCATGCCCTATATATTTCTGCCCGTAATCATGCCAAATCTATTCTCCAACTTACTAAAACTCTTTCATCAATAGAAAATGTCAAAGTCTTTCCAATTCTAACTCCTCTCGAGATTTCTGGCATCTAGCCAATAATATCTCTAACAACTTTACTTCTTCGTCTTTCCCTCCTTTACTTCATCCAGATGGCTCTACAGCTGTCTCTTCTTTTCTAAAGCTGAACTCTTCGCTCAAACCTTTGCTACCAACTCAACTTTGGATGATTCTGGGCATATTCCTCCTACTCCTCCACCCTCTGACTACTTCATCCCTAAAATTAAAATTCTTTATAAAGACGTTTTCCTGGCCCTCTCTGGCCTTGATTCTCGGAAGGCTTACGGTCCGGATGGAGTCCCTCCTGTTGTTCTCAAAACTGTGCTTCCGAACTCGCTCACTGCCTGGTCAAACTCTTTCATCTGTGTCTCTACTTCTATTTATCCTTCTTGCTGGAAGTTTGCTCACATTCAACCTGTCCCTAAAAAGGTGACCACTCCAATCCTTCTAACTACCGCCCTATAGCTTTGATTTCCTGCCTTTCTAAAGCCTTTGAGTCTATCCTTAATAGGAAGATAATGAGGCATCTATCAGCTCACAACCTTCTCTCTGATTGCCAGTATGGTTTCCGTAAAGGCAGATCTACTGGTGATCTTCTTACTTTCCTAACTGAATCTTGGTCATCCTCTTTTAGGGACTTCGGTGAAACCTTTGCTGTCGGCCTTGACATATCGAAAGCCTTCGATAGAGTCTGGCACAAATCTTTAATTTCTAAACTACCCTCCTACGGATTCTATCCTTCTCTCTGTACCTTCATCTCCAGTTTCCTTTCCGATCGTTCTATTGCTGCTGTAGTAGATGGTCACTGTTCTTCCCTTAAAACTATCAACAGTGGTGTTCCACAGGGTTCTGTCCTATCACCCACTCTCTTTCTATTATTCATCAATGATCTCCTAAATCTGACTCAATGCCCTATCCACTCCTATGCTGATGATACCACCCTGCATTATTCAACAGCGTTCAACAGACGCCCAACCCAACAACAATTAAATGACTCAAGGCGAGATGCTATGGGACGCCTAACTTCTGATCTTTCACTTGTTTCTGATTGGGGCAGAGAAAACCTGGTTTTGTTCAATGCCTCAAAACTCAATTTCTACAACTATCTACTCGACATAACCTTCCAGACAACTATCCTCTCTTCTTCAATAACACTCAACTTCCCTCTCCTCTACATTAAACACACTCGGTCTATCCTTCACTAAAAATCTAAACTGGAAATTTCACATCTCTACTCTTGCTAAATCAGCTTCCAAGAAGTTAGGTGTCCTATGGCGTCTTCGTCCATTTTCTCTCCCTCCCAGCTGCTTGCTCTGTACAAGGGCCTTATCCGCCCGTGTATGGAGTATGGCTCTCATGTCTGGGGGGGATCCACACACACAGCTTTACTAAACAAGGTGGAATCTAAAGCTTTTCGTCTTATCAACTCTTCTCCTCTAACTGACTGTCTTGATTCTTTAAGTCACCGCCGCAATGTTGCATCTTTATCTGTCTTCTACCGCTGTTTTCATGCTGTCTGCTCTTCTGAACTTGCTAACTGCATGCCTTCCCCCTCCTGCGGCCTCGCTGCACAAGACTCTCTACTTCTTCTCATCCCTATTCTGTCCATCTTCCTAATGCAAGAGTTAACCAGTATCTTCACTCCTTCATTCCCTACACTGGTAAACTCTGGAACTCTCTACCTGTGTCTGTATTTCCACCTGCCTATGACTTAAACTCTTTCAAAAGAGGAGTGTCAAGACACCTCTTACGTTAACTGGACCCTCCTTTTAGATTTTTTTGTTTTTTCTCTTTATACTATTCCTCTTAACAGGGCCTGGCAACCAGCGGGATTTTTTTTTTTTTTCCAACTTTGATTTCCCTTGGCCAGTGCCCTTGTAATGTAAAAAAAAAAAAAAAAAAAATTTACTTATTGATTCATCATTAATTTGCACTGACGCTGCTACATCTGTATCTTCAGTGGATTTTGATGCTTGTACGTCACCTACATGTTCATCACCACTCTCTGGGGAGATCATGTCAAAGCTCACATACAAAGATGAGCCACGAGAATCTTTTCAACAATAACTTCCACTTGATATACTTGATAAATCATCATCATCATCAGCAGCAGCAGCATTCTTTCTTCCTTTCTTCTTTTCTTCCTTGCTGTTGCTTCTTCTTCGGTTCTCTGTTTCTGTGGTTCTCTGTTCTCTGCTTCTTCTTAGTTTCTTTTTCCTTGTGTGCCTTTTCTCTTTCCTCCATGCTGCTTATTACTTCCTCGTGTGTTGAACTGTGGCTCCTCTTCCTAACATTCTGCGAGCACCAGGTTTCAGGTTTCTTGGCCTGATGGGGACGTTGTTGGTCGGATATGATTTGCTCCAGGGACTTCTTGGTCTGTACAGTTTTGCCAATTGCCTCTGCAAGTTCTTGAAGACTGTGAAGGTACAGGCAGCATGACTGACTATGCTCACACACTTTTGGAACTGTATAATCAGGCTTTCCAGATGCACAAGGGGAGGGATGTTTTACGGGGGGGGGAGGGGGCAAGAGGGTACATGTTTTCCCAAGCGGTGTATTGTGTTTAGTCTTTGAAGTACCAAGCATGATGACATCTTGTGCCCTCTTCTTGAGGAGGTGGTACAATATGAATGCCTTCCTCAGTCTCAGGTCTGCCAGCAAGGATCCACCCATCGTATGCTTCCACCTTCGATCTGCTGAGCCGTGATACATCAAATTTGTTTCTATCAACTGGGAAGACTCCACTAGAAGAAAAGCTTTTGCGTACAATCTCCTCAGACCAACCTTTGCCCCACACAGAGTTAAGGACTTCAACAAATGACATCATGACATCTAGCGGCAGCTTTCTAACTGTCTCAAACCTGAAAAAACAACATTTCAAATCACAACAATCAGTGGTTCAAATTTTTTCCCCAATTGCGTGGAAAAGAAATTTGCTGATGGGATAAAAAAAAAATTGCAGTAAATGTTTTGCCCCAAATGAGGTGGGGAATTTCTTTGCACCCCCGTAACACCAAGGGGAGGAGGGGGAGGGGGTTCCTACTGCATATGAGGACCCACCCCTCCCTTACAAGCAAAACTATCACCTCAACCTCCTACTTTCAGTCTCGGGGTAAAAGGTACGTTAGTTCTGTGAAGATTTTGGCAAAGTTCTTACCGCGTTTTTTACAGGATGCGAAAAAACCCATTGACATATATACAAATAGTGAGAGAAATGTGCAGTACAGTACAAAGCTTCCCCAATACGAGATGTGGCTCCTGTCATTCACATGTTTGAAAATAATCACATAGAAAGGATTTATGGCTTGTTAAAGTTCTTGCCCCACTTTTCTCTCGTCAAATTTCTTCCCCCGGTCGACTATAGAGAGGAAATGGATAGCTAATAGGGGAATAGGAGGAAATGGTAATAAAAAAAGGAAATAGAAAGGAAAATGGATAATGTATAGAGGAATAGGAGGAAATGGGAAAGAGAATATGAAGTTCTCTTGTGGGTGGAAAAACAAGAGTTCCATATTATTTCTTGCATTATTCCCCGCCCCCCTCTCTCTCTCTCTCTCTCTCTCTCTCTCTCTCTCTCTCTCTCTCTCTCTCTCTCTCTCTCGTGAATTCTTCTCAAATTACAAGTAAAAGGCATATTCTTGTCTTACACCGCACTTTCGACGAGAGAGAGAGAGAGAGAGAGAGAGAGAGAGAGAGAGAGAGAGAGAGAGAGAGAGAAATTCACTCGTTTTCTTTGTTTTTATTATTATTATTATTATTATTATTATTATTATTATTATTATTGTGGTCAACTCTTGCATTAGTGAGGTTGACAGTGCTTTGTGTGTTTGAGTGTTTGGTGTGGTGCAGTGTGTGAGGAGACAGGCAGACGTCAGCCTACGGAGCGAGGTGAGAGCTCATTATTTCCGATCTTGGGCTAGGCCTGAGACCAGCCACACACCACACACCGGGACAACAACCTCACAACTCCTCCATTTACACCCCCTACCCACTCACTGCTACCTCAACACTCAACACTCAACAATCTACACTCAACACTCAACACTCAACACTGAACACTGAACACTGAACACTGAACAGTGAACAGGGGCTACACGTCAAAGGAGACACACCCAAATATCTCCACCCGCCCGAGGAATCGAACCCCGGTCCTCTGGCTTGTGAAGCCAGCGCTCTACCACTGAACTACCGGGCGCGCGCGCGCGTGTGTGTGTGTGTGTGTGTGTGTGTGTGTGTGTGTGTGTGTGTGTGTACCAGTAGAATAATAATGATAAAGAAGATACTAGCGTTAATATCTTCCTCCTCCTCCTTGTTCCTAACCTTGTGAGGAAAAGAGAAAAAGAAAAAAAAATGAATAGGCAGAAATTTTCCTGCATTTCACCACTCATAGATACACACACACACACACACACACACACACACACACACACACACACACACACCGGGTAGTGTAGTGGTTAGCACGCTCGACTCACAGTCGAGAGGGCCCGGGTTCGAGTCCTGGGAGGCGGTGAGGCAAATGGGCGCGGCTGTTAATGTGTGGGGTGTGTTCACCTAGCAGTAAATAGGTACGGGGTGTAACTGGAGGGGTTGTGGCCTCGCTGTCCCGGTGTGTGGAGTGTGTTGTGGTGTGTTAATGTGTGGGGTGTGTTCACCTAGCAGTAAATAGGTACGGGGTGTAACTGGAGGGGTTGTGGCCTCGCTGTCCCGGTGTGTGGAGTGTGTTGTGGTGTGTTAATGTGTGGGTGTGTTCACCTAGCAGTAAATAGGTACAGGGTGTAACTGGAGGGTTGTGGCCTCGCTGTCCCGGTGTGTGGAGTGTGTTGTGGTGTGTTAATGTGTGGGTGTGTTCACCTAGCAGTAAATAGGTACGGGGTGTAACTGGAGGGTTGTGGCCTCGCTGTCCCGGTGTGTGGAGTGTGTTGTGGTGTGTTAATGTGTGGGTGTGTTCACCTAGCAGTAAATAGGTACAGGGTGTAACTGGAGGGTTGTGGCCTCGCTGTCCCGGTGTGTGGAGTGTGTTGTGGTGTGTTAATGTGTGGGTGTGTTCACCTAGCAGTAAATAGGTACAGGTGTAACTGGAGGGTTGTGGCCTCGCTGTCCCGGTGTGTGGAGTGTGTTGTGGTGTGTTAATGTGTGTGTGTCACCTAGCAGTAAATAGGTACGGGGTGTAACTGGAGGGTTGTGGCCTCGCTGTCCCGGTGTGTGGAGTGTGTTGTGGTGTGTTAATGTGGCGTGTGTTCACCTAGCAGTAAATAGGTACAGGGTGTAACTGGAGGGTTGTGGCCTCGCTGTCCCGGTGTGTGGAGTGTGTTGTGGTGTGTTAATGTGTGGGTGTGTTCACCTAGCAGTAAATAGGTACGGGGTGTAACTGGAGGGGTTGTGGCCTCGCTGTCCCGGTGTGTGGAGTGTGTTGTGGTGTGTTAATGTGTGGCGTGTGTTCACCTAGCAGTAAATAGGTACGGGGTGTAACTG
>NC_059256.1:11387691-11390191 GCF_017591435.1 Portunus trituberculatus | reverse complement strand
TCTCTGTGTGTGTGTGTGTGTGTGTGTGTGTGTGTGTGTGTGTGTGTGTGTGAGGAGACAGGCAGACGTCAGCCTACGGAGCGAGGTGAGAGGTCATTATTTCCGATATTGGGCTAGGCCTGAGACCAGCCACACACCACACACCGGGACAACAACCTCACAACTCCTCCATTTACACCCCCTACCCACTCACTGCTACCTCAACACTCAACACTGAACAGTGAACAGTGAACAGTGAACAGTGAACACTGAACAGTGAACAGGAACTACACGTGAAAGGAGACACACCCAAATATCTCCACCCGCCCGGGGAATCGAACCCCGGTCCTCTGGCTTGTGAAGCCACCGCTCTAACCACTGAGAACAGCACAGACAGACAGACAAGAAATTAAGTGCAGAGAGAGAGAGAGAGAGAGAGAGAGAGAGAGAGAGAGAGAGAGAGAATCAGAATAAATTATTCCATACAAATGTCTTTTCTGTACAGTTGTACATACGATCTACATCCGGTAACAGCTATACCTAAGAAAATATAGATATATATAGATAAGTAAATGTTGAAGCTAAAAAGTTTTCTAAAGTACTTACAGAGGTGGCTTGAGTGTGACTACAGGGTTAGGGTTTTAATTAATATTTATATCATTATTTAGTAGAAAGCTTTTCAGTCTACTTCTGAACATAAGTATGGTGCTCGATTGCTTTATATTGTGTGGGAGAGCGTTCCATAGCCTGGGGCCGAGGACGAGGAGTGAGCGTGCCCCGGTGTGTGTGTTGGTGTGGGGGACATGCAGGTTGTCTTGTTGCCGTGTCGTGTACCTGCTCTGTGTCACCTCTGTCATGGTGGGCAAATGCAGAAACCACTCTGGAAAACTCTTGGTTTTTATCTTATATATAATTATAGCTATGTCATAGATTATTTTTTTGTCAACTTTCAGCCACTTTAATTGTGTTATAAAGGGGGTGGCGTGGTCACGCCTCTTTGCTCCTCCAATACATATTTTCGCCGCAAAATTTTGTAGCCTTTGCATTCGTTTTATTAGTGTGTTGTTTGCAGTGCCGTATATAGGGAGGCAGTAATTGATGGTGCTCAGAGCAAGTGATTCGATGGCTATTTTCCGTGTTATGTTGTCAAATTTATCTTTGACTCTGTTTAAGAAGAGTAGACTTCCCATCACTTTTTTGTGTGTTTCATGAATGTGTTTATCAAACGTCATGTGGGAGTCCATATAAACACCGAGATTCTTGATGTGTTTGCAAGGAGAGATGGTGGTGTTATCGAAGGTTAGTGTTGTGTTATCAGGAATTTGCCTAATGATTGCCCTGGTTCCGATGAAAATACATTGTGTTTTATTAGCATTTAGCAGGAGACCGTTTTTATTAAAGTAATCCCTGGTGTGAGAAAATGTTGTTTGTGCCGCTGAGATGAGGTCATGTAACGCGGTAACTCTACCCGTGTGCACGAACTGTGTGTCGTCAGCGTACTGAATGATCTCGCATCCATGTATCGTCTCAGCAAGGTCGTTAACAAAAATGGTGAAGAGAATTGGCCCCAAAATTGATCCCTGTGGAACTCCGTATTTTAATGGTGCAGTATTGGACATGGTATTATTAATTTTAACATTTTGGCTTCTATCACGGAACCAGAAAGAGTCTATTTTGACCTTCCGCAGCTTGCCTATTTGACAAGTCACATAATGTTATTAGTGATATTTTCTTATCGTGAATATTTCTATATAGTTTATTAGTGAGGGTGGTAAGGGCGGTCTCTGTTGATAGTTTAGGTCTGAAGCCGTGCTGGGTGTTGGAGAGAAGTTTTCCGGTTTGTAGGGGGCTAGTAATTTGTTGGGCCGCCTTTGAGAGGATGGGTAGCAGTGATATTGGGTTTTTATAGATCGGTGTGACGGTGGCGTGTTTCCACATGGTTGGGAATTTTCCTGTAACGATTGATTGTAGTTATGTATGGTATCGTATTGGTAGTGAGTCTTGGATGTACCGGAGTGTTATCCCATCTGAGCTGGCTGATTTAGTGTTATTTAGGCTTTTAATAGTTAATATGACTGTTTAGGTCTACGGGACTAGGCCTGAATCTAGGACTGTCATCTACACGTACGTCTGGCAGTGAGGCAACATTGTTTTGATTTATATTATAGAGATTGCTTTGCGTTGTCTGATAGGTACGTTCACCCACGCTTACAAAGAGGGCATTGAATTTCTCCGCCATCTCAAGTTCGTTCACGAGGTTATTATTATTATTATTATTAACCTCTTTTCTTTCATTATTTTCCATGTGGCAGCTGAATTACCTCTACAGTCGTACATTTTAGCTCTTCACTATTTCTTTCTTGTTTAAATTGTTGTTGTAGTTCAGCATTATAACGATCTTGTTTGAAACGAGTTTGAAGGGCGTTACGTGTTGACGGAGACAGAGAGAGAGAGAGAGAGAGAGAGAGAGAGAGAGAGAGAGAGAGAGAGAGAGAGAGAGAAAATACACGTGTAGCAAGGT
>NC_059256.1:11382691-11385191 GCF_017591435.1 Portunus trituberculatus | reverse complement strand
GTGGTGGTGGTGGTGGTGGTGGTGGTCACGTGACATTATTAAAGGGGGTTTAATTACCTGGAGTCCTACACCACAAAAGGTAATACAGGTAGATAATTAGTAGGATTTAAAAGCATATAGGTGTGTTTTACCTTTAATTAAACTTATATGGGGAGAAATAGCTCTCTCTCTCTCTCTCTCTCTCTCTCTCTCTCTCTCTCTCTCTCTCTCTCTCTCTCTCTCTCTCTCTCTCTCTCTCTCTCTCTCTCTAAATGGCCCCAGTTGAAGTCCATCATTTCAATATTTTAGCTAAACAATAATGGTGTGTGTGTGTGTGTGTGTGTGTGTGTGTGTGTGTGTGTGTGTGTGTCACCTCACCGACACACACACACACACACACACACACATACCTGTCTGTCTGTGTGTGTGTCTGTCTGTCCGTCTGTCTATCTGTCTGTCTGTCTTTCGCTACATAGCAAAGGCTTTAGTTCAGTGGTTAGCTAACTTGTCCAGAGCGAGAGGGAGAGTACCAGTGTTCGGTGTGGTACAGTAAGATACAATGGTACAGGGACCGCGTACCACCTGCCAGCTGGTTCCAGACACACTCCATCCAGCAAATATCAATTGACTCACACACAGAACACACACACGAACGAACAACAAGAAACACGAGTCAGCGTAACCCCTTCAGTAGTGTGACCCGGCCAGTCATCTCTGTGGCCTCGGAAAAATCGTGGTGAGAGAACAGTGTTTTTAAGGGTGTTTTTGTGGTTGTAGTGACAGATTAACAAGATTTCTGCATTATTAACAGGAAAAACACTCTTATTAATGGCTCTAGTTGAAGTGACGTGGGTTTTTAAGGGTGTTTTTGAGGTTCTAGTGACAGATTAACAAGATTTCTGTATTATTAACAGGAGAAACACTCTTTTAAATGGCTCTAGTTGAAGTGACGTGGGTTTTTAAGTGTGTTTTGTGGTTGTAGTGACAGATTAACAAGATTTCTGCATTATTAACAGGAGAAACACTCTTTTAAATGGCTCTAGTTGAAGTGACGTGGGTTTTTAAGGGTGTTTTTGTGGTTGTAGTGACAGATTAACAAGATTTCTGCATTATTAACAGGAGAAACACTCTTTTAAATGGCTCTAGTTGAAGTGACGTGGGTTTTTAAGGGTGTTTTGTGGTTGTAGTGACAGATTAACAAGATTTCTGCATTATTAACAGGAGAAACACTCTTTTAAATGGCTCTAGTTGAAGTGACGTGGGTTTTTAAGTGTGTTTTGTGGTTGTAGTGACAGATTAACAAGATTTCTGCATTATTAACAGGAGAAACACTCTTTTAAATGGCTCTAGTTGAAGTGACGTGGGTTTTAAGGGTGTTTTGTGGTTGTAGTGACAGATTAACAAGATTTCTGCATTATTAACAGGAGAAACACTCTTTTAAATGGCTCTAGTTGAAGTGACGTGGGTTTTAAGGGTGTTTTGTGGTTGTAGTGACAGATTAACAAGATTTCTGCATTATTAACAGGAGAAACACTCTTTAAATGGCTCTAGTTGAAGTGACGTGGGTTTTAAGGGTGTTTTGTGGTTGTAGTGACAGATTAACAAGATTTCTGCATTATTAACAGGAGAAACACTCTTTTAAATGGCTCTAGTTGAAGTGACGTGGGTTTTAAGGGTGTTTTGTGGTTGTAGTGACAGATTAACAACATTTCTGCATTATTAACAGGAGAAACACTCTTTTAAATGGCTCTAGTTGAAGTGACGTGGGTTTTAAGGGTGTTTTGTGGTTGTAGTGACAGATTAACAACATTTCTGCATTATTAACAGGAGAAACACTCTTTTAAATGGCTCTAGTTGAAGTGACGTGGGTTTTTAAGGGTGTTTTTGTGGTTGTAGTGACAGATTAACAAGATTTCTGCATTATTAACAGGAGAAACACTCTTTTAAATGGCTCTAGTTGAAGTGACGTGGGTTTTTAAGTGTGTTTTGTGGTTGTAGTGACAGATTAACAAGATTTCTGCATTATTAACAGGAGAAACACTCTTTAAATGGCTCTAGTTGAAGTGACGTGGGTTTTTAAGGGTGTTTTCTGGTTGTAGTGACAGATTAACAACATTTCTGCATTATTAACAGGAGAAACACTCTTTTAAATGGCTCTAGTTGAAGTGACGTGGGTTTTTAAGGGTGTTTTTGTGGTTGTAGTGACAGATTAACAACATTTCTGCATTATTAACAGGAGAAACACTCTTATTAAGGGCTCTAGTTGAAGTGACGTGGGTTTTTAAGGGTGTTTTGTGGTTGTAGTGACAGATTAACAAGATTTCTGCATTATTAACAGGAGAAACACTTTTAAATGGCTCTAGTTGAAGTGACGTGGGTTTTTAAGGGTGTTTTTGTGGTTCTAGTGACAGATTAACAAGATTTCTGCATTATTAACAGGAGAAACACTCTTTTAAACGGCTCTAGTTGAAGTGACGTGGGTTTTAAGTGTGTTTTTGGTTGTAGTGACAGATTAACAACA
>NC_059256.1:11370191-11372691 GCF_017591435.1 Portunus trituberculatus | reverse complement strand
GACAGACAGACAGACACACAGACAAACAAACAATGTGATTTAGTAACGCCATTAGATAGACAGGCAATTAAGAGAGAGAGAGAGAGAGAGAGAGAGAGAGAGACGAATAGTAAAAATATGAAAAAAGAGAACTAAAGGGAGCAAAGGGAGGAGGAGGAGGAGGAGGAGGAGGAGGAGGAGGAGGAGGAGAATGAAAGGGAGGAAGGGGAGATAAAATAGAAGAGTTGTTTTGACAGACAAGAAAGATACCACACACACACACACACACACACACACACACACACACACACACACACACACACACACACACACACACACACACACACAAGCTGGTTTTTAAGTGTAATTTCACGGTTGTAGTGACAGTTTTTTGACTACTACTACTACTACTACTACTACTACTACTACTAGCACTGGCTGAGGGGGTGCCGTGAACCTATCATTGGTGCAGCTGTGACCTCACTAAACGTTTGCCTTTGTGACTGACAACACAAGGGGGCAGTCACAGTCACAGTCACAGCCTGCCCTCCTAACCCTCCTCACACAACACTACAAGCATCTACACACACACATACATTCACCAAAACTCGTTAATTGGCAAAAAAAAAAAAAAAACATGAAATTGCACAAAATCGAGATATGATTCCTACATTGTTCTAATTGAATTTTTTTTTTTTGGCATTTTTGACATTAGATATTTTCAAACGTTTTATTTTTTTTTTATTTTTATTTCAACCACGTGGGCTCTTCACGGGAGTTTCTGAGCTAAAGGGTGTATTTTGTGGCACCTCCTATCTCAAAGCCCACCCGCTAGGAAACCGCTGCCCCGAGTGAGGAAGCCCAACCTGCACTCCGACCGTGGACAGGATTCGAACCCGTGCGCTTGGAGACGCCACGGACCCCAAAGCACGCCTGGTTCCACTGCACTGTACTTCGCTGCACGAGTCCTTCAGTTGTGTCCGTTTAGCCTCGTTTGTTTGTAATGGACTACACTTTTTTTACACACATTTTGTCTTGTTAACCCCTTCAGTACTGGGACACATTTTTACCGTGAGTTTTGTGTACCATTAGACCATTTTATTGACATTAGCAAGGGTCTTTGGAGGTCACAAGATTAATGGCCACAGTCTTCACTATTTTAACCCCCACATGAGTCTCTGAAGCTGTAGAAAATCACCAAATAGTCACCAGAATGAATATAGAAATACGTCCTGGTACTGAAGGGGTTAAATTGTATTAAAATGGACTATGTGATTTGTTTAATATATTCGGTTAAACTGTGCTCAATAAACGTATCTATCTGTCTATCTATCTATCTGTCTATCTATCTATCTGTCTATCTATCTATCTATCTATCCTCTTCTGCGTTTTTTATGTAGGAAAGAATGCCAGCTAAGGGCAAAAAAAAAAAGATTGAAGAAAAGTTCCACTTGAGTGCTGGTTCTACAAGAAAGAAAAGCGTCAGACAAAATTAGTGAGCCTATAGTCTATTTACCTTGTTTAGAGACCGGTGTGGTGTTGGTGGGTGTGCGGGTGCCCACCATTGTCCGGGCGTTGTTGGGCAGTAGAGGGCAGGCAGGCGGCAGGCGGCAATCGTGGCCACCATTCATGTCGGCAGTGACGGCTTGTTGGTCGGTGTGGGCCAGTGTTTTGAGACGCAGCGAGCGTATTCACTATTTCATCACAAGAAAACCGTTTGTAAATGCAACACAGCGCAACATTTTGACGAGGAGGTGTGTCCATTGTTGTGTTGCGCAGGAAGTGTTTTCATTGTCGTGTTTTGAAGCACGGGCAGCCAAACTGTTCAGGTTTGTCATGAGAAAACCTTTCATAAATATGCAGGACACCGCTCTGTGTGACACCCCTGTATTGCATCCAGCGTGGGTGTGGTCACTGTCAGGAAGCACCAAGTGGCCTTCAGGCAGTGACACAGTGACCTGCGCTGCGGTGCTCACTCACACCTTGGTTCACTTCCTTTTGTCGACCACAGAAAAAAAAAAAAGAAAAAAGAAAACTCAATTAGAATTTTATCATCCATTCTGAGTCAGCTTGAAATGATAGTGTGTTTACCCTGAAGTGGCTCGTGGGTGTGAATGGTGTCCCGGGGAATGCGTGGTTGTCAGATCTAAAGGCAAACCGCGAGCTGGCAACCACTCTGTGCATCAACAAATCTGTGTGTGTATACATTGAGATCTGCACAAACGCTGTTCACGTCCGGATACCTGTTTGCGTCCGGATACCTGTTTGCGTCCGGATACCTGTTTGCGTCCGGATACCTGTTTGCGTCCGGATACCTGTTTGCGTCCGGATACCTGTTTGCGTCCGGATAGCTGTTCGCGTCCGGATAGCTGTTCGCGTCCGGATACCTGTTTGCGTCCGGATAGCTGTTCACGTCCGGATAGCTGTTTGCGTCCGGATGTCTGTTCACGTCCGGATAGCTGTTCACGTCCGGATATCTGTTCGGTCCGGATAACTGCATGGGAACCCCCGGACAATTCCA
>NC_059256.1:11355191-11357691 GCF_017591435.1 Portunus trituberculatus | reverse complement strand
TTCTCCTTATGAACAACTAGAAATCTTGGTAATCCATCGCCAGAACCATAAAATACCCTTAAAAACATGAGTACCTTCAACTTTAAATTCATGAGAGAGCAAAGCGTTTCTGAATACGGCTCTTGATGCGAAACCAGGAACATTATCACACACAAGGTGACTGTGTTCTTGGTATGCTGGACAGACGGCTCACCACGCAAGACCAAGGCTAATCAAAACAAACCACAACAAAACCATGCTGCATATACTCAACCTGTGCTTCATGCTGCCATTACACTTCCACCTCCTCTTACTGAAGGAAAGGAAGGAAAAGAAACTAGGGAAGAACTGAGAGCCATGAACCCAAACTATCGACATGATTATATATTTCATCTTTCAACACTGATGATTTAATACTCAATATATGAACAATTCAGGCACCTTTTTTAGTGTAAATGAAAGGTTTTAATTACATATATATTGTTTATTTTTTCATTGAGGGAGTTGAACCCTGCATTATTTGGGGTCTGTAGGGTCTCCAAGCGCACGGGTTCGAATCCTGTCCACGGTCCGAGTGTAGGTTGGGCTTTCTCACTCACGGCAAAGAAATTCCCGTGAAAAGCCCACATGGTATTAAAAGAATCGGAGTGGATATGAAGGCATCCTAACTTTGCCCCACTAACCTCAGGCAACTTCCTACTATTTGGAGTGGATGTTCCTCGTGCCAGTGTGAGAACCCCTAGGGACAGAATTTAAAGAGGTTCAGTTCAAGTTAGGAAGGTTAGGTTAGATTGACCCTAGGTTCAAGACAGAATTTAAAGAGGTTCAGTTCAAGTTAGGAAGGTTAGGTTAGGATTGAGGTCCAAAAGGTTCAAGTTAGGAAGGTTAGGTTAGGGTTGAGGTCCAAAAGGTTCAAGTTAGGAAGGTTAGGTTAGGATTGAGGTCCAAAGGTTCAGGTTCAAGTTCAAGTTAGGAGGTCCAAGGTTCAAGTTAGGAAGGTTATTTCATTGAGGTCCAAGATTTTTCAAGTTAGGAAGGTTGTTTGTCAGGAATTTCAGCATGATTTTTTTTCCCACTGTACCTTGTCACTTTAGCATCTGTGTTGAGAGAGAGAGAGAGAGAGAGAGACCTTTCTAATTCTCCTTTGTAATATAAACTCTGTACTTCTCTCTCTCTCTCTCTCTCTCTCTCTCTCTCTCTCTCTCTCTCTCTCTCTCTCTCATTGGTAAGTGTAAGCTAAAGTATAAAATGTGGATAATTATTGTCTATGTATGTATGTATGTATGTATGTATGTATGTATGTATGTATGTATGTATGTATGTATGTATGTATGTATGTATGTATGTATGTATGTATGTATGTATGTATGTATATGTATGTATGTATGTATGTATATATGTATGTATGTATGTATGTATGTATGTATGTATGTATGTATGTATGTATGTATGTATGTATGTATGTATGTATGTATGTATGTATGTATGTATGTATGTATGTATGTATGTATGTATGTATCTATCTATCTATCTATCTATTTATTTACCTGTCTGTCTGTCTGTCTGTCTGTCTATTTGTCTGTCTGTCTGTCTGTCTGTCTGTCTGTCTATTTATCTACTTGTCTATCTGTCTGTCTGTCTGTCTGTCTCTCTATCTATCTCTCTCTCTATCTCTCTCTCTCTCTCTCTCTCTCTCTCTCTCTCTCTCTCTCTCTCTCTCTCTCTCTCTCTCTCTCTCTCTCTCTCTCTCTCTCTCTCTCTCTCTCTCTCTCTCTCTCTCTCTCTCTCTCTCTCTCTCTCTCTCTCTCTCTCTCTCTCTCTCTCTCTCTCTCTCCCTCCCTCCTTTTCTCTCTCTCTCCCTTCCTTCTCTCCTTGCGTCTCTCGTATCACCAAATTTTTACTTTCGCTCACCAATAACATCATTACACTCACTCACACACCACTCAACACACACACACACACACACACACACACACACACACACACACACACACACACACACACACATACATATTGTAGACAAGAGTAAGGAACATCCAAAATTGTTTTACGGGTTTATAAATGGTAAACTTAAAAAGAGAGAGTCCATTGAAAGGTTAAAAGGAGAGCAAGGGATAGTAGATGACCCTAAGAATATAGCGGAATTGCTAAATAATAGGTTTCAGCAAGTATTTACTAAAGAAACAATGTTTGTAAAGCCTCAGAATGTACAAGGAAATGTGCACATGGAGGACATTAAAATACCTAAAAAGGAGTTATATAAAATGTTGGAGGAACTTAAAGATGATAAAGCGATGGGACCAGATGAAGTTTCAGGAAAATTATTGAAGGAGTGTAGAGAAGAATTGATTGATCCATTATATGATATTATAAGGTGCTCATTAGAAACAGGGAAGTACCAGTAGAGTGGAAGAGAGCTGAAGTGGTGCCCATTTATAAGGGAGGCAGTAAGGAAGAGCCTCTTAACTATAGACCTGTGTCTCTAACAAGTGTGGTCGGTAAGATTTGTGAGAGGGTGATA
>NC_059256.1:11345191-11347691 GCF_017591435.1 Portunus trituberculatus | reverse complement strand
AGAGAGAGAGAGAGAGAGAGAGAGAGAGAGAGAGAGAGAGATTTGCCTGCAATTTTGTCACGAGTAAAGTCTGCAAAAAGTTGACAGAGAGAGAGAGAGAGAGAGAGAGAGAGAGAGAGAGAGAGAGAGAGAGAGAGAGAGAGAGAGATTTGCCTGCAATTTTGTCACGAGTAAAGTTTGCAAAAGTTGACAGAGAGAGAGAGAGAGAGAGAGAGAGAGAGAGAGAGAGAGAGAGAGAGACTTACCTGGCTGGGTGGCATCTGTAGATACAAACCAGTTATCTGTTCTTGCGAGTCTTCTCTGTAAGGGGACACGTATTCTCCTCTGGCCTGGAGGAGGAGGAGGAAGAGAAAGAGGAGGAGGAGGAGGAGGAGGAGGAGGAGGAGGAGGAGGAGGAGGAGGAGGAGGAGGAGGAGGAGGAGGAGGAGGAGGAGGAGGAGGAGGAAGAAGAAGAAGAAGAAGAGGAAGAGGAAGATGTGTTAGTTATTGTACATATTTTTTTTTATCTTGTGTTATAATGTATGTACTCTCTCTCTCTCTCTCTCTCTCTCTCTCTCTCTCTCTCTCTCTCTCTCTCTCTCTCTCTCTCTCTCTCTCTCTCTCTCTCTCTCTCTCTCTCTCTCTCTCTCTCTCTCTCTCTCTCTCTCTCTCTCTCTACAAACTTTACTCGTGACAATATTATACGCACTCTCTCTCTCTCTCTCTCTCTCTCTCTCTCTCTCTCTCTCTCTCTCTCTCTCTCTCTCTTTCTTTGTCTGTCTCGTGTGTGTGTGTCTAACTTTCTTTCAATCTGTCTCGTGTGTGTGTGTGTGTGTGTGTGTGTGTGTGTGTGTGTGTGTGTGTGTGTGTGTGTGTGTCCATTACTAATACAAGAGTTAACCCCTTCAGTAGCATTACGTACTTTCATTTTCCTTGTGGCTACTATTTCGTGATTTTCTACTACTCCAGAAACATATATGGAGATTAAAATAGTGAAGACTGTGGCCATAAATCATCTGACTTCCATAGACCCTTCCTAATGTCAATGAAATAGTCTAATCACATCAAGAAAATAAGGTAGAAAAGCGTGTTTGTATAGAAGGGGTTAGTATTTCAACTCTTTAATCTTTACTAATAAATTCTGGAAGTATCGATTTTTTTTTTCTCATACATACAAAAACTTTACCACTGGGATAAGGAAAGGGGCGGATAAACGGCTTAAATGGTGCCAGCGGTGGGATAAACACATATACACGCATACATTACACACACAGACAATTAAATACTTACAGAAGCATTACTGAGGTACTAGAAAAGGGATATGGGCGGAGAACTGATATAAAAATGGTGTCAGCGGTGGGATAAACACATACAAGCACACACACACACACACACACACCTCAATACTTACAGGAGCATTTCCCAAGTACCAAGAGAGAGAAGGGAGCGGGCCAGCTTGAGGAATATAAGCAGGAACACACCACAGTGCCACCTTCTCATCTCCCTCGTACATGTCTTGTGCTCCTTCTATTACTGGCGGCGTTAGTGGCTCGTCTGTAGAGAGAGAAGTGGTGGTGGTGGTAGTAGTAGTAGTAGTGTAGTAGTAGTACTAGCTGTTAAAGTTGCATTTTTTTTTGTTTTATTTATTTATTTTTCTTTGAGTTTAACCCCTTCAGTACAGGGACACATTTTTACCTTGAGTTTTGTGTACCATTAGACCATTTTATTGACATTAGCAAGGGTCTATGGAGGTCACAAGATTAATGGCCACAGTCTTCACTATTTTAACCCCTTCAGTACTGGGACACATTTTTACCTTGAGTTTTGTGTACCATTAGACCATTTTATTGACATTAGCAAGGGTCTATGGAGGTCACAAGATTAATGGCCACAGTCTTCACTATTTTAACCCCTTCAGTACTGGGACACATTTTTACCTTGAGTTTTGTGTACCATTAGACCATTTTATTGACATTAGCAAGGGTCTATGGAGGTCACAAGATTAATGGCCACAGTCTTCACTATTTTAACCCCTTCAGTACTGGGACACATTTTTACCTTGAGTTTTGTGTACCATTAGACCATTTTATTGACATTAGCAAGGGTCTATGGAGGTCACAAGATTAATGGCCACAGTCTTCACTATTTTAACCCCTTCAGTACTGGGACACATTTTACCTTGAGTTTTGTGTACCATTAGACCATTTTATTGACATTAGCAAGGGTCTATGGAGGTCACAAGATTAATGGCCACAGTCTTCACTATTTTAACCCCTTCAGTACTGGGACACATTTTTACCTTGAGTTTTGTGTACCATTAGACCATTTTATTGACATTAGCAAGGGTCTATGGAGGTCACAAGATTAATGGCCACAGTCTTCACTATTTTAACCCCTTCAGTACTGGGACACATTTTTACCTTGAGTTTTGTGTACCATTAGACCATTTTATTGACATTAGCAAGGGTCTATGGAGGTCACAAGATTAATGGCCACAGTCTTCACTATTTTAACCCCTTCA
>NC_059256.1:11330191-11335191 GCF_017591435.1 Portunus trituberculatus | reverse complement strand
TACTGGGACACATTTTTACCTTGAGTTTTGTGTACCATTAGACCATTTTATTGACATTAGCAAGGGTCTATGGAGGTCACAAGATTAATGGCCACAGTCTTCACTATTTTAACCCCTTCAGTACTGGGACACATTGTTACCTTGAGTTTTGTGTACCATTAGACCATTTTATTGACATTAGCAAGGGTCTATGGAGGTCACAAGATTAATGGCCACAGTCTTCACCATTTTAACCCCCACATGAGTTTCTGAAGCTGTGGAAAGTCACCAAATAGTCACCACAGGGAATATGGAAACACGTCACGCTACTGAAGGGGTTAAAATTATGACAGTTTAATATTTTTTTTTCTCTTCTCTTCTTTCCTTATTAATTTCATTGTTTTTTTTTTCATTTTTCTCTTTTTTATTTGAGTTTGTAAGAAGTCGTTTGTGATTTTAGTTGTGTGTGTTTGAATGAGTGAATGTAGAAAGATTACTGTTCTTGTCAATTCTCTCTCTCTCTCTCTCTCTCTCTCTCTCTCTCTCTCTCTCTCTCTCTCTCTCTCTCTCTCTCTCTCTCTCTCTCTCTCTCTCTCTCTCTCTACTGTCTCTCCATTTACTCTTTCTCTCTCTCTCTCTCTCTCTCTCTCTCTCTCTCTCTCTCTCTCTCTCTCTCTCTCTCTCTCTCTCTCTCTCTCTCTCTCTCTCTCTCTCTCTCTCTCTCTCTCTCTCTCTCTCTCTCTCTCTCTCTCTCTCTCTCTCTCTCTCTCTCTCTCTCTCTCTCTCTCTCTCTCTCTCTCTCTCTCTCTCTCTCAGAATTATGCAAATGGCAACCCACATTCAAAGACACACGAACATTCCTTGCCCTCCACCTTCTCCACATCTTAGCCCATGTCACCCACACAACACCACCACCACCACCACCACCACCTGAGAAATTAGACAACCCCCCTCCCCCCTTCTTCGTCCTCCACCACCACCACCACCACCACCACCACTTCCTGTGTGTATTAAGGTGGGCTGTGGTGTGTTGGTGAGTGGTGAAATTGGCTGTTTCATATATTGTTACTTGTGTGTGTGTGTGTGTGTGTGTGTGTGTGTGTGTGTGTGTGTGTGTGTGTGTGTGTGTGTGTGTGTGTGTGTGTGTGTGTGTGTGTGTGTGTTCTATACAAATCTTACAAGAAACTACTATTATCACTACCAGAAATTACTACTACTACTGCTACTACTGCTGCTGCTACTGCTACTGTTACTACTACTGTTACTACTACTACTACTACTACTACTACTACTACTACTACTACTTATACTAGTACTACAATCAAGAACAACAACAACAATAATTACTACAACAACAACAACAACAACTACTACTACTACAACAACAACAACAACAACAACAACAACAACAACCACCACTTACATGAGCTTGAAACTTGACCGTGGGCTTGATGTCAACAGGGCGGTGGGTTTCCGTGGGCACATAGCGATAGAACTCCGTGTCATTGTGGTACCATTTGAGTGAATACAGACCCGTGTCGCGAAGGTCATAGCTGCAACTCACATTGACTCGCCCGCCAGCCAGCGCCACTCTCGGGACCTCCACGTTGGCTAGCAGGTCGCCACACACGCCTGGAAAATTTGATAGGGGGTTTGTTAGTGTCTCTTGGTTGGATTGTGTAGAAGACTGGATCTCCACACACACTTTGAGAATTTGATAGGGCGTTTGTTAGTGTCTCTTGGTTGGATTGTGTAGAAGACTAGCTGTGACTGGATCTCCACACACACTTTGAGAATTTGATAGGCGTTTGTTACTGTCTCTTGGTTGGATTGTGTAGAAGACTGGACCTCCACACACACTTTGAGAATTTGATAGGGGTTTGTTAGTGTCTCTTGGTTGGATTGTGTAGAAGACTGGATCTCCACACACACTTTGAGAATTTGATAGGGGTTTGTTAGTGTCTCTTGGTTGGATTGTGTAGAAGACTGGACCTTCACACACACTTTGAGAATTTGATAGGGGTTTGTTACTGTCTCTTGGTTGGATTGTGTAGAAGACTAGACCTCCACACACACTTTGAGAATTTGATAGGGGTTTGTTAGTGTGTGTGTCTCTCAGTGTGTGTTAGTCTTGAGGGTTGAAGATGGGTGTGTGTTAGTGTGTTTCTGTGTTAAGTGTAGTAGTAATGGTAGTAGTGGTATGTTTGGACACTACTACTACTACTACTACTACTACTACTACTACTTGAGATTTAGAATTGGAGGGTAGAGAAATTATGGAAGAAAACGGAGAAAAGAAAACGAGAAGGAAGAAAAAGGAAACAGTAGGAGAGCTTGAGTGAAAAGTTATGAAAATTTTGACGCACGTAATAAAAATGAAAAAAATCGAAGGAAAATGAAAAAATGCAGAAATGATCGACTGGAGGAAAAAATGCATGAAAAAAATAGAAAAAAAAAAATCAATAAGAAAGAAAAAGAAAATGGGAAAAAAGTAAAATTGAATAAAAATGAATGAAAAAGAAAGAAAAAGAAAGAAATGAAGAAAAATATGATGTATCTAAGACTATTTGTTTTGTTTATTTGTTTGTTTGTTTATCTATATATTCTTCTTCTTCTTCTTCTTCTTCTCTTTATCTTGTCAAGTTTTTATTTCCTCTCTCTCTCTCTCTCTCTCTCTCTCTCTCTCTCTCTCTCTCTCTCTCTCTCTCTCTCTCTCTCTCATCATTTCCTTCACATATTTCTTATCTTTAGTATTTCTTTCCTCCTTTTCTCTTCCCTTTTCCTCCTCCTCCTCCTCCTCCTCCTCCTCCTCCTCCTCCTCCTCCTCCTCCTCCTCCTCCTCCTCCTCCTCTTCCTTTCTCTCATACATCTTTCTTTTTTTTATCTTTTTGCCTTTTCTCCTCCTCCTCCCCCTCCTCCTCCTCCTCCTCCTCCTCCTCCTCCTCCTCCTCCTCCTCCTCCTCCTCCTCCTCCTCTTTTATTCCTCTTTCTCTCCCTTCTTTTCTCAAATATTAATAACCTTAGGCAAAGTTCTCTCTCTCTCTCTCTCTCTCTCTCTCTCTCTCTCTCTCTCTCTCTCTCTCTCTTGTAAGTGTTAAGAGACTGATAAGAACAACTAACTTTAACCTCCTCCTCCTCCTCCTCCTCCTCCTCCTCCTCCTCCTCCTCCTCCTCCTTCTTCGTGGCAAGTTATCATTATTAAAAATCCTTCAAATTTTCTCTTCTTCTCCTCTTCCTTCCTTCCTTCCTTCCTTCCTTCCTTCCTTCCTTCCTTCCTTCCTTCCTTCCTTCCTTCCTTCCTTCCTTCCTTCTTTCTTTCTTTCTTTCTTTCTTTCTTTTCCCAGTAGTAGCAGTAGTAGTAGTAGTAGTAGTAGTAGTAGTAGTAGTAGTGGTGGTGGTAGTAGTAGTAGTGTAGTGGTGGTGGTAGTAGTAGTAGTAGTAGTAGTAGTAGTAGTAGTAGTAGAAGTAATAGTAGTAAAAGTAGGAGCAGTAGTAGTAATAGTAGCGGTAGTAGTAGTAGTAGTAGTAGTAGTGGTGGTGGTTGTGGTAGTAGTAGTAGTAGTAGTAGTAGTAGTAGTAGTAGTAGTAGTAGTGGTGGTGGTTGTGGTAGTAGTAGTAGACCTGATGGGGTCCCTCCCATTGTTCTCAAAAACTGTGCTTCTGTGCTTGCACCTTGCCTGGCCAAACTCTTCCAACTTTGTCTATCGACTTGTACCTTTCCTTCCTGCTGGAAGTTCGCCTACATTGAGCCTGTTCCTAAAAAGGGTGACCGTTCTAACCCCTCAAACTACCGTCCTATAGCTTTAATCTCTTGCTTGTCTAAAGTTTTTGAATCTATCCTGAATAGGAAGATTCTCAAACATCTGTCACTTCACAATCTTCTGTCTGATCGCCAGTATGGCTTCCGTCAAGGTCGCTCTACTGGTGATCTTCTGGCTTTCCTTACTGAGTCTTGGTCATCCTCTTTAGAGATTTCGGTGAAACTTTTGCTGTTGCGTTAGACATATCAAAAGCTTTTGATAGAGTCTGGCATAAAGCTTTGATTTCAAAACTGCCCTCCTACGGCTTCTATCCTTCTCTCTGCAACTTTATCTCAAGTTTCCTTTCCGACCGCTCTATTGCTGCTGTGGTAGACGGCTACTGTTCTTCTCCTAAACCTATTAATAGTGGTGTTCCTCAGGGTTCTGTCCTGTCACCCACTCTCTTTCTATTATTCATTAATGACCTTCTTAACCAAACTTCTTGCCCTATCCACTCCTACGCTGATGATACCACCCTACATCTTTCCACGTTCTTTCAGAGACGTCCAACCCTTCAGGAAATTAACAGATCACGCGGGACGCCACGGAACGCCTGACTTCCGATCTTTCTAAGATTTCCGATTGGGGCAGAGAAAATCTAGTAGTTTTCAATGCCTCAAAACTCAATTCCTCCATCTATCAACTCGACACAACCTTCCAGACAACTATCCCTCTTCTTCAATGACACTCAACTGTCTCCTCTTCCACAATGAATATCCTCGGTCTGTCCTTTGCTCATAATCTTAACTGGAAACTTCACATCTCATCTCTTGCTAAAACAGCTTCTATGAAGTTAGGTGTTCTGAGGCGTCTCCGACAGTTTTTCTCGCCCCTCCAACTGCTTACTCTGTATAAGGGCCTTATCCGTCCCTGTATGGAGTACTCTTCGCATGTTTGGGGGGGTTCCAGTCACACAGCTTTGCTTGATAGGGTGGAATCGAAAGCTCTTCGTCTCATCAACTCCCCTCCTCTGACTAACTGTCTTCAGTCTCTTTCTCACCGCCGAAATGTTGCATCCCTTTCTATATTTTATCGCTATTTTCATGGTAACTGTTCTACTGATCTTGCTAACTGCATGCCTCCCCTCCTCCTGCGGCCACGCTGCACAAGGCTTTCTTCTTCCTCTCATCTCTATTCTGTCCAACTCTCTAATGCAAGAGTTCACCAGTACGCTCAATCCTTCATCCCTTTCACTGGTAAACTCTGGAACTCCCTCCCTGC
>NC_059256.1:11322691-11325191 GCF_017591435.1 Portunus trituberculatus | reverse complement strand
GATTGGTGGAGGCAGGAATGACGTCACTGCTTCCCCATCTCGCTCAGCCAATCAGGAAGGCGGAGAGCTGCTGCCTTGTGACGTCACGCTGCGCTGGACCAATAGGAGCCGTTCTTTCCTGCTTTACCTAGACAGAGAGAGAGAGAGAGAGAGAGAGAGAGAGAGAGAGAGAGAGAGAGAGAGAGAGAGAGTGAGTGAGTGAGAGAAAGAGTATATGTTATTAATTAAATGTAGATTAATATTTAAAAGTATTTATATGTGTGTGTGTGTGTGTGTGTGTGTGTGTGTGTGTGTGTGTGTGTGTGTGTGTGTCACACACACACACACACACACACACACACACACACACACACACACACACACACACAAAGCAAAATTAATATATTGCATAAGTTAACACAATTAT
Organism: Portunus trituberculatus; assembly: GCF_017591435.1. Taxonomy (NCBI): domain Eukaryota; kingdom Metazoa; phylum Arthropoda; class Malacostraca; order Decapoda; family Portunidae; genus Portunus; species Portunus trituberculatus. The sequence continues at coordinate 11,324,785 of NC_059256.1, read as the reverse complement.
TTTATTTTCTTTTTCACCATGCGAATAAATTTATATAACTCTCTCTCTCTCTCTCTCTCTCTCTCTCTCTCTCTCTCTCTCTCTCTCTCTCTCTCTCTCTCTCTCTCTCTAGCAGGTGTAGCAGTTTATATTGTACATTCATTGACAGAGAGAGAGAGAGAGAGAGAGAGAGAGAGAGAGAGAGAGAGAGAGAGAGAGAGAGAGAGAGAGAGAGAGAGAGAGAGATTTGATTGTTAAAATTAAATTAATCCCTCCCTCCCTCTCTCTCTCTCTCTCTCTCTCTCTCTCTCTCTCACACACACACACACAGTTTTCCAAGTATGTATACAATAATAGTTTTCCTAATTACTCATAAGGTCTAATGACACCCGTTAGTAGTAGTAGTAGTAGTAGTAGTAGTAGTAGTAGTAGTAGTAGTAAGTTGATTAATACTGTGTTAATGTAATCTTTCTCTTTCTTTCTTTCTTTATTTATTTGTTTTTCCTTTATTCTCATATTTATTCATTCACGATTTTTCTTTTTTTTTCGTGTTTTTATCTTTCATTCCTTCCCTTATCTCTTCATTCACTGTTTTTTTCTTATTCTTTCTTTTTATTTTTTTCCATTCATTTCCTGCATTCATTTCTCCTCCTCCTCCTTTTCCTCCTCCTCCTCCTCCTCCTCCTCCTCCTCCTCCATAAAACAAACACACATTTGAAGTGTTTATAATGTATTGTTTGCTGTTTACTTCTTGTTTATGTTGTTTACACTCTTGTTTGTTTGTTTACTTCATTTGTTTACCCTCATGGCGTGTGGAGAGAAAATCAGCTTTTTATCTTTATTTTTATCTACCTTGTAAATTTATCTCTTATTTCCCCTCCCAGCGCCTTCTCCATCCCAGTGCCAGTTAGTTGTAGGCGCTGTGTCCCTGTACCCCGCCCCTAACTGGCTGACTGGCGCCCCTTCAATAGTACAGGGCGTGGTGTGGCAGGGTAAAGTGTCTGGTGTTGTTATTGTTATTGTTTGACTTCCGATGTCTTATATTTGTTCGTGTTGTCAGTGTTCAATGCCTCACAAACTTGTCAGTGTTCAATGCCTCACAAACTTGTCAGTGTTCAATGCCTCACAAACTTGTCAGTGTTCAATGCCTCACAAACTTGTCAGTGTTCAATGCCTCACAAACTTGTCAGTGTTCAATGCCTCACAAACTTGTCAGTGTTCAATGCCTCACAAACTTGTCAGTGTTCAATGCCTCACAAACTTGTCAGTGTTCAATGCCTCACAAACTTGTCAGTGTTCAATGCCTCACAAACTTGTCAGTGTTCAATGCCTCACAAACTTGTCAGTGTTCAATGCCTCACAAACTTGTCAGTGTTCAATGCCTCACAAACTTGTCAGTGTTCAATGCCTCACAAACTTGTCAGTGTTCAATGCCTCACAAACTTGTCAGTGTTCAATGCCTCACAAACTTGTCAGTGTTCAATGCCTCACAAACTTGTCAGTGTTCAATGCCTCACAAACTTGTCAGTGTTCAATGCCTCACAAACTTGTCAGTGTTCAATGCCTCACAAACTTGTCAGTGTTCAATGCCTCACAAACTTGTCAGTGTTCAATGCCTCACAAACTTGTCAGTGTTCAATGCCTCACAAACTCAATTCCTCCATCTATCAACTGGACACAACCTTCCAGACAACTATCCCCTCTTCTTCAGTGACACTCAACTGTCTCCCTCTTCCACACTGAATATCCTCGCTCTGTCCTTCACTCATACTGTCCTTCACTGCAAACTTCACATCTCATCTCTTGCTAAAACAGTGAGATATGTAGCGGCAGGCAGGGAGTTCCAGAGTGTGCCAGAGGAAGGGGTGAATGATTGAAAGTACTGGTGAACTCTTGCATGAGGGAGGTGGACAGAATAGTGGTGAAGGATTGAGAGTAATGGTGAACTCTTGCATGAGGGAGGTGGACAGAATAGTGGTGAAGGATTGAGAGTACTGGTGAACTCTTGCATGAGGGAGGTGGACAGAATAGTGGTGAAGGATTGAGAGTACTGGTGAACTCTTGCATGAGGGAGGTGGACAGAATAGTGGTGAAGGATTGAGAGTACTGGTGAAC
>NC_059256.1:11297691-11300191 GCF_017591435.1 Portunus trituberculatus | reverse complement strand
ATTTTAGTTTTCTTTCATTTTTCCTTAATTTTCCCGGTTTTCCTTCATTTGTCCTGTTTTTCCTTCATTTTCCTGTTTTCATTTTCGTTTTCCTTCATTTTCCAGTTTTCCTTCATTTTCCTTCATTTTTCCTGTTTTCCTTCATTTTTCCTTCTTTTTAGTTTTTCCTTCATTTTCCTTCTTTTTAGTTTTTCCTTCATTTTCCTTCATTTTCCTGTTTTTCCTTTATTTTTCTTCATTTTCCTTTTTTTTCCTTCATTTTTCCTTCATTTTTCTTATTTTTCCTTCAGTTTTATCCTGTTTTTCCTTCATTTTTCTGTTTTTCCTTCATTTTCCTGGTTTTATTCTTTCCAGTTTTCCTTCATTTTTCATTTTTTTTTTCCTTCATTTTCCTTCATTTTCCTTTTTTTTCTTCATTTTCCTTTTTCCTTCATTTTCCTTCATTTTTCATTCCTGTTTTCCTTCATTTTCGTGATTTTCCTTCATTTTTCCAGTTTTCCTTCATTTTTCCTTCATTTTTCCAGTTTTCCTTCATTGTTCCTTCATTTCTCCAGTTTTCCTTCATTGTTCCTTCATTTTTCCTTCATTTTTCCAGTTTTCCTTAATTTTTCCTTCATTTTTCCTTCATTTTCCAATTTTCCTTAATTTTTCCTTCATTTTTAGTTTTATTTTTTCATTTTATTTATTTATTTATTTTTCATTCAATTTTATTTTTCATTATCTTTTATTAACTTTTTTATTGCATTTTGTTTGTCCTTTTCATTTATTCACTTCTTTTTTTTATTTCCTGATTTATTTATTTTTCCTGTTTTTTTTTCAAATTTTCTCTTATTAATTTTTATTTCATTTTTTTATTATATTTTCGTTTATTATTGATTTATTTCTCACGATTTTATTTTCCTCTATAATTCTTTTTTTCTTTTCATTTATTTCTCGTTTTTATTTTCCTCTCTATTATTCTGTTTTTTTTTATTTATTTTTCATTTCTTTTCCTGCATGTTTAATTTATTCGTGTGTATTGTCAATGTTTGTTAAGTAAGGCGTGGAATATTTAGCACTTAGCTCAACCCTTTCATGTTGTCCTTTGGTGATACTCCACCACACACACACACACACACACACACACACACACACACACACACACACACACACACACCTGTTCACCTAGCTGCTAGCAGTAAATAGGTACGGGGTGTAACTGGAGGGGTTGTGGCCTCGCTGTCCCGGTGTGTGGAGTGTGTTGTGGTGTGTTAATGTGTGGGGTGTGTTCACCTAGCAGTAAATAGGTACGGGGTGTAACTGGAGGGTTGTGGCCTCGCTGTCCCGGTGTGTGGAGTGTGTTGTGGTGTGTTAATGTGTGGGGTGTGTTCACCTAGCAGTAAATAGGTACGGGGTGTAACTGGAGGGGTTGTGGCCTCGCTGTCCCGGTGTGTGGAGTGTGTTGTGGTGTGTTAATGTGTGGGGTGTGTTCACCTAGCAGTAAATAGGTACGGGGTGTAACTGGAGGGGTTGTGGCCTCGCTGTCCCGGTGTGTGGAGTGTGTTGTGGTGTGTTAATGTGTGGGTGTGTTCACCTAGCAGTAAATAGGTACGGGGTGTAACTGGAGGGTTGTGGCCTCGCTGTCCCGGTGTGTGGAGTGTGTTGTGGTGTGTTAATGTGTGGGTGTGTTCACCTAGCAGTAAATAGGTACAGGGTGTAACTGGAGGGGTTGTGGCCTCGCTGTCCCGGTGTGTGGAGTGTGTTGTGGTGTGTTAATGTGTGGGGTGTGTTCACCTAGCAGTAAATAGGTACAGGGTGTAACTGGAGGGGTTGTGGCCTCGCTGTCCCGGTGTGTGGAGTGTGTTGTGGTGTGTTAATGTGTGGGTGTGTTCACCTAGCAGTAAATAGGTACGGGGTGTAACTGGAGGGGTTGTGGCCTCGCTGTCCCGGTGTGTGGAGTGTGTTGTGGTGTGTTAATGTGTGGGTGTGTTCACCTAGCAGTAAATAGGTACGGGGTGTAACTGGAGGGGTTGTGGCCTCGCTGTCCCGGTGTGTGGAGTGTGTTGTGGTGTGTTAATGTGTGGGTGTGTTCATCTAGCAGTAAATAGGTACGGGGTGTAACTGGAGGGGTTGTGGCCTCGCTGTCCCGGTGTGTGGAGTGTGTTGTGGTGTGTTAATGTGTGGGTGTGTTCACCTAGCAGTAAATAGGTACAGGGTGTAACTGGAGGGGTTGTGGCCTCGCTGTCCCGGTGTGTGGAGTGTGTTGTGGTGTGTTAATGTGTGGGTGTGTTCACCTAGCAGTAAATAGGTACAGGGTGTAACTGGAGGGTTGTGGCCTCGCTGTCCCGGTGTGTGGAGTGTGTTGTGGTCTCAGTCCTACCCGAAGATCGGTCTATGAGCTCTGAGCTCGCCCCGTAATGGGGAAGACTGGCGGGGTGACCAGCAGACGACCGTGGTGAATTAAACACACGCAGACAGACAGACAGACAGACACACACACACACACACACACACACACACA
>NC_059256.1:11277691-11280191 GCF_017591435.1 Portunus trituberculatus | reverse complement strand
TGATCTCTCACTAGCACCTTCAAAACACCCTTAAAAATGCTCTGTTCTCCCGCCAAAACTGTTTTGTAAGGCCACAGGGATGACAAGCGGGGTTCCCAAGAGTGTTTCTCCTGTTAATAATGCAGAAATGTTGTTAATCTGTCACACAACCACAAAAACACACTTAAAAACCCACGTCACTTCAACTAGAGCCTTTGAAATGTAGAAATCTTGTTAATCTCTCAGTAAACCATGAAAACACCCTTAGAAACCCGTGTCACTTCAATTACAGCCTTTAAAATGTAGAAATATTGTTAATCGCTCAGTAGAATCGTTAAAACACTCTTAAAAATCTCGCGTCACTTCAACTACAGCCTTTGAAATGTAGAAATCTTGTTAACATGTCACTACAACCATAAAAACAGCCTTAAAAGATCTCGCTTCACTTCAACTACAGCCTTTAATATGTCGAAATCTTGTTAATCTCTCAATAAACTGTATAAACACCCCTTAAAAACCCTTGTCACTTCAACTACAGCCTTTGAAATGTCGAAATCTTGTTAATCTCTCAATAAACTGTATAAACACCCCTTAAAAACCCTTGTCACTTCAACTACAGCCTTTGAAATGTAGAAATCTTGTTAATCTCTCAGTAAACCATGAAAACACCCTTAGAAACCCGTGTCACTTCAATTACAGCCTTTAAAATGTAGAAATATTGTTAATCGCTCAGTAGAATCGTTAAAACACTCTTAAAAATCTCGCGTCACTTCAACTACAGCCTTTGAAATATAGAAATCTTGTTAACATGTCACTACAACTATAAAAACAGCCTTAAAAGATCTCGCTTCACTTCAACTAGAGCCTTTGAAATGTCGAAATCTTGTTAATCTCTCAATAAACTGTATAAACACCCCTTAAAAACCCTTGTCACTTCAACTACAGCCTTTAAAATGTAGAAATCTTGTTAATCTCTCAATAAACCATAAAAACACCCTTAAAAACCCTTGTCACTTCAATTACAGCCTTTGAAATGTCGAAATCTTGTTAATCTCTCAGTAAGCTGTAAAAAACACCCTTAAAAACCCTTGTCACTTCAACTACAGCCTTTAAAATGTCGAAATCTTGTTAATCTCTCAATAAACTGTATAAAAACACCCTTAAAAACCCTTGTCACTTCAACTACAGCCTTTGAAATGTCGAAATCTTGTCAGTCTTTCGCTAGAACCACGAAAAAAAACAACAAATTCTTAGATGTGAGTGTCCCTTGAAGTAAATCTTTCAGCAGGTGTAGGAGTTGTGGCGGGAAGTGTTGCAGGATGGCCGCTGTGTTCCGCTACACTCGTGACTCTTGTGTTGAATTAGAGAACACTGCAAGACTTGGCTGTGTTGTGTTGGGTTTTGCTGTGTTCATGTCACTGTTGCTTCTACTGCTACTGCTGCTACTGCTACTACTACTACTGCTACTTCTGTTTCTGCTACTGCTGTTACTACTGCTGCTACTAATAATGCCGTTGGTAATACTACTACTAATTCACTACTACTGCTACTATTAATGCTGCTGGTAATACTACTACTAATTCACTACTACTACTACTACTGCTACTACTACTACTACTACTACTACTACTACTACTACTACTACTACTACTACTACTACTACTACTACTACTACTACTACCACTAACCACTACCACAACTACCACTAACCACCAACACAACTACCACTAACCACTAACCACTACCACCACTACTACTACTACTACTACTACTACTACTACTACTACTACTGCATTTACTTTGATCTCATTTCACCCAAAAATTTACATACGTATATTTTATTGTGTGTGTGTGTGTGTGTGTGTGTGTGTGTGTGTGTGTGTGTGTGTGTGTGTGTGTGTGTGTGTGTGTGTGTGTGTGTGTGTGTGTGTGTGATCGTTTAAAATATTTACTCTTATATTTCAAAATGTAACTTTTTTCCCCTTTTTTCAAGTTTCTTTTCATTTTTCTGTTTTTTATTTTATCTTGTAAATTCATATGTGTGTGTGTGTGTGTGTGTGTGTGTGTGTGTGTGTGTGTGTTTTTTGTTGCGTTCTAGGTGCAGTTGAGTTCGTTCAGTGTGTTTGTGATATTAATTTGCATTGCAGATAAAATTTTGAAACTGTCGTCAAAATCTTCAAAAATCAAAATAAATTAATTAATAAATAAATAAAAAGAAATATTTAAGTCTTAAGTCAATTTTTTGTAAACATTTCAATTTTCTTCAAAAAAATAATAAAATTCAAATATTCATGATTTTTTGTAGTGTTTGGTTGAAAATTCCTTTGAAAATTTTGAAATATTGACAAAAAATAGGAAGAAATTATTTGTGTGTGTTTTTTTTCAATTCAATTAATGCTTTGAAATGTGTGTCAGTCATTTGTAATTAATTGTTATGCTCTCTCTCTCTCTCTCTCTCTCTCTCTCTCTCTCTCTCTCTCTCTCTCTCTCTCTCTCTCTCTCTCTCTCTCTCTCTCTCTCT
>NC_059256.1:11247691-11260191 GCF_017591435.1 Portunus trituberculatus | reverse complement strand
TATATTCTAAATTTCTCTTCCTTCCTTCCTTCTCTTCCTTCCTTCCTTCTTTTTTTCTCTTCCTTCTCTTCCTTCTTTCTTTAATTTTTTTTTCCATCATTTTATTCTCTTCCTTCTTTCTCTTCCTTCCTTCCTTCTTTTATTTTTCTTTTTGTTTTATTTTCATTCCTTCCTTCCCTTCCTTCTCTTCCTTCCTTCCTTCCTTCCTTCTTTCTTCCTTCATTTTCTTCTTTTTTGTGATTTTCTTCCTTCTTTCTTTCTTATTTTGTTCTTTTTTCTTTCTTTTCTTCTTTCTTCCTTCCTTCCTTTTCTTTCCTTCCTTCTTTCTCTTCTTCTTCCTTCTTCCTTCTTCTTCTTCTCTTCCTTCTTCCTTCTTTCTCTTCCTTCCTTCCTTCCTTCCTTCCTTCCTTCCTTCCTTCCTTCCTTCTTCCTTCTTCTTCCTTTCTTCCTTCCTTCCTTCTTCCTTCTTCCTTCTTTCTTTTCATTCATTTTTCTTTCACTTCCTTTTTCTTTTTCTTTTGTTTTCTTTTTTCTTTCATTTTCTTTCTTATTTTCTTTTTCTTATTTTCTTTCATTTTTTCTTTCTCGTTAAAATTTTATCTTCCTCTCTCTCTCTCTCTCTCTCTCTCTCTCTCTCTCTCTCTCTCTCTCTCTCTCTCTCTCTCTCTCTCTCTCTCTCTCTCTCTCTCTCTCTCTCTCTCTCTCTCTCTGTACTTGAAAAAAAAGAGAGAGAGAGAGAGAGAAGAAGAAGAGCAATCAGATCTAAGCATTCTCTCTCTCTCTCTCTCTCTCTCTCTCTCTCTCTCTCTCTCTCTCTCTCTCTCTCTCTCTCTCTCTCTCTCTCTCTCTCTCTCTCTCTCTCTCTCTCTCTCTCTCTCTGTACACTTGAGAGAGAGAGAGAGAGAGAATCTGTATCTTTCTCTCTCTCTCTCTCTCTCTCTCTCTCTCTCTCTCTCTCTCTCTCTCTCTCTCTCTCTCTCTTTCTCTTTCAGAGAGAGAGAGAGAGAATGCTTAGATCTGATTGCCTGTTTGTATCTCTCTCTCTCTCTCTCTCTCTCTCTCTCTCTCTCTCTCTCTCTCTCTCTCTCTCTCTCTCTCTCTCTCTCTCAGGTATTTGCGAACAAACATATAAATTTAAGTCTAATGCTAGCGTGTGCTCTCAGTGCTGCCAACCCTACCAATGCCTCACAGCCACCCCGGGATTGGCAACACTGGGGCCTCTTGCTCTTCTATTAATGTGTTACCAATTTTGCTGTTTGTTTTGTTGGTTTTGTGTTTTGTTTGTGTTTTTTTAGTGTTTTTTGTTTTTTGTGTGTTTTGTGTTTTGTTTGTGTTTTTTTGTGTTTGTGTTTGTTTGTTTTTTGTTTGTTTTTTAAGTGTTTTGTTTGTGTTTGTGTTTGTGTTTTGTGTTTTGTTTGTTTTTTGTTTTTGTTTTGTTTTTTTTGTTTTGTTTGTTTGTTTGTGTTTGTTTGTGTTTTGTTTGTGTTTGTTTGTGTTTTGTTTGTGTTTGTTTGTGTTTTGTTTGTGTTTTGTTTGTGTTTTGTTTGTGTTTGTTTGTGTTTTGTTTGTGTTTGTTTTTGTTTTGTTTGTGTTTTGTTTGTTTTGTTTGTGTTTGTTTGGGTTTGTTTGTGTTTGTGTTTTGTTTGTGTTTGTTTGTGTTTGTTTGTGTTTTAGTGTTTTGTTTGTGTTTGTTTGTTTTAGTTTGTTTTTGTTTGTTTGTTTTTTTGTTTGTTTTGTTTGTTTGTGTTTGTTTGTGTTTGTTTGTGTTTGTTTGGGTTTGTTTGTTTGTTTGTGTTTGTTTGTGTTTGTTTGTTTGTTTGTGTTTGTTTGTTTTTTGTTTGTGTTTGTGTTTGTGTTTTGTTTGTGTTTGTGTTTTGTGTTTTTTTGTGTTTGTGTTTTTAGTGTTTTTAGTTTTTTTTTTTTTTTTTGTGTTTTGTGTTTTTGTGTTTTAATGTTTTTTGTGTTTTGTTTGTTTTTTGTGTGTTTTTTAGTGTTTTGTTTTGTGTTTTTTTGTGTTTTTTAGTGTTTTTTGTGTTTTGTTTGTTTTTTTAGTGTTTTTTGTGTTTTGTTTGTTTGTTTGGGTTTATTTGTGTTTGTTTGTGTTTTGTTTGTTTTTTTAGTGTTTTTAGTGTTTGTGTTTTTTTTTGTTGTTTTTTTAGTGTTTGTGTTTGTTTTTTTTTAGTGTTTGTTTGTGTTTGTTTGTGTTTGTTTACATCAGCAGGGTTGGTACGTGTGTTTGTTACAGTTGGTACGTGGTTTTGTTTTCCTTTTCCTTGTTTTTTTTTTCTTTTTTCATTTTTTTCCTGTTTTTCTATTTATTCTTTTTCTCTTTTTTCTTCGTTTTCTCTTTTTCTTCTTTTCTTTTCTTCTTCTTCTTTTCATTTCTTTTCTTTTTCTTTTCTTTTCTTCTTTTCTTTATTTTCTCTTAATTTCTCCTTCATTTATTTTCTTCTTATTCTTTCTTTCTTTCTTTCTTTCTTTCTTTCTTCTTCTTCTTCTTCTTCTTCTTCTTCTTCTTCTTCTTCTTCTTCTTCTTCTTGAGAGAGAGAGAGAGAGAGAGAGAGAGAGAGAGAGAGAGATGAAAAGATAAGACGTCAGTTAGAAATACTCTCTCTCTCTCTCTCTCTCTCTCTCTCTCTCTCTCTCTCTCACATTAGGAACCAGTCAAGTGTATAATAGAACATCTTCATTCATTCCTTCCTCCTCCTCCTCCTCCTCCTCCTCCTCCTCCTCCTCCTCCTCCTCCTCCTCCTCCTCCTTCTCTCCTCCTCCTCCTCCTCCTCCTCCTCCCGTATTGTTATCCTTCCTCCTTCCTCTTGTAATTTCATCTCTCTCTCTCTCTCTCTCTCTCTCTCTCTCTCTCTCTCTCTCTCTCTCTCTCTCTCTCTCTCTCTCTCTCTCTCTCTCTCTCTGCTTGCTTTGTTGATGTTTTTTTTGCTCTTTTCTTTCATTCTTTTTTTTTTTTCTTCTTCTTCTTCTTCTTCTTCTTCTTCTTCTTCTTCTTCTTCTTTTTTTCTTCTTCATGGTATTGAACTCATTTTCTTTTAATCTCCTCCTCCTCCTCCTCCTCCTCCTCCTCCTCCTCCTCCTCCTCCTCCTCCTCCTCCTCCTCCTCCTCCTCCTCCTCTTCCTCCTTTTATATGTTTCCTTATCCTTCCTCTCCGGACAGAAATTACATCTCTCTCTCTCTCTCTCTCTCTCTCTCTCTCTCTCTCTCTCTCTCTCTCTCTCTCTCTCTCTCTCTCTCTCTCTCTCTCTTAGACCTGCAAGGGGCCTGGCAGAGAAGTGGGCCCATTTACTTAAAAAAAAAGGAAAAAGTTGGTTTGCATAATTGTCTCATTAGTCCTACACGCTTCAGGCAGTCCCCGTGTGAACAAACCTCCCAGCCTCCACCATTATCTTAAGCCTTGCATTAGGTCTAACCATTTTTAACCCCTTCAGTAGCGTGACGTGTTTCCATATTCCCTGTGGTGACTATTTGGTGACTTTCCACAGCTTCAGAAACTCATGTGGGGGGTTAAAATAGTGAAGACTGTGGCCATTAATCTTGTGACCTCCATAGACCGTTGCTAATGTCAATAAAATGGTCTAATGGTACACAAAACTCAAGGTAAAAATGTGTCCCAGTACTGAAGGGGTTAAAATAGTGAAGACTGTGGCCATTAATCTTGTCACCTCCATATACCCTTCTTAATGTCAATAAAATGGTCTAATGGTGCACAAAACTGAAGGTAAAAATGTGTCCCAGTACTGAAGGGGTTAAAATAGTGAAGACTGTGGCCATTAATCTTGTGACCTCCATAGACCCTTGCTAATGTCAATAAAATGGTCTAATGGTACACAAAACTGAAGGTAAAAATGTGTCCCAGTACTGAATGGGTTAAAATAGTGAAGACTGTGGCCATTAATCTTGTGACCTCCATAGACCCTTGCTAATGTCAATAAAATGGTCTAATGGTACACAAAACTCAAGGTAAAAATGTGTCCCAGTACTGAAGGGGTTAAAATAATGAAGACTGTGGCCATTAATCTTGTGACCTCCATAGACCCTTGCTAATGTCAATAAAATGGTCTAATGGTACACAAAATTCAAGGTAAAAATGTGTCCCATTACTGAAGGGGCTACAGTACATTTGCCATTTATCTGTCTACTCGTTCATCCTTTCTAAGTGTGCCTGTAGGGTGATAGCATGCGAATATAACCTAATCAGTCCACCTCTCTTCATGTCTGCAAATTTACTAACACCACAACTAATTCCAATGTCCAAATCATTCATATACAATATAACAATGGCCCTAGATAGATAGATAGATAGATAGTTTATTGACCACATCAATACAAATTATAATATACATATACAACTAACTTCCTAAACTAAATTAACAATAAACATTTAACTAACATTTGGAATCACAACAATGTAGTCCACAAATATAATCTACACATAAAATTTACCTTTTGATTATACATTCCTAAGATATGATGAATGATTTTACAACATGTGTCATGGGGGATATCAGGGGAAAATAGTTCTTCAAGGGTGGTAACATTATACCTCACTCTGATGTTTCCTGTTATAGAACAGTCCTCAACCACGTGCCTCTGTCTGAACTCCTCTGCCACATACACACACACGTTCTTCAAAAGGAAGGCGGCCACGACCTCGTCTATTCCAACGGCCGGTTTCTACGATAACATTGTGGCCACTTACTTGGAAACGAGTAAACGCTATGCGGTCGGACTCGTTTATCAGATGTTTATTTGTATATATATATATGTTTATCATATATATATGTTTATTTGTATATATATGGTGTACCGATAAGCTTGGATTGATCTCTCTATATACAGTACACCTTGATGAATTAGAATTCTCTATTACATTATGTACATTACTCGTTAAAGAGGTCGGGTCGGGAGGATCATTATCAATGAAATTTTGAATTAATTTGCCCATGCGCGTGTTTGTGCTGGTCACCATTCGGATGGAAAGTGCTAATGGGTCATCTGACATACTTGACCTCTGAGACCACATACTACTAAAAAACTTATGTTGTTTGAACTTAATCAAATCTGGGAGCAGAGGGTAGCCAGCTTCAGCATAACAGACCAAGTTTGATGTTGTTTTCCTGACCCCAAGTAGTTGTTTAATACCCCAATTATACAGCTTAATAGCAGGCTTGATATCAGCCCCTACCCAGGACTCACATCCATACAGCAGGGATGACATCATGGCAGCATCGAGGACTCGTCTCTTTACAACAAATGGAATATCATTGTTTTTCTTGAGAAAGGACACATACTTTAAGACGTGGGACAGTTTTCTTTTAGCATGCGCCCGGACAACTAAAACTGATCCCTGTGGCACCCCGCTATGTACTTGGACTCCACTCGAAATCTAAGCCGTTTATTACAACTCGCCTAGACACAACTTGAACCCAGCATAACATTTTTCCCTCCATCCCGTGCGCTCTCACCTTTCTCAAGAGTCTGTGATGTGGTACCTTATGTGATGTGGTACCTTGTGATGCGGTACCTTATGTGATGCGGTACATTATGTGATGTACCTTATGAAACGCTTCACTAAAATCTCAGTATAGGATGTCTTAACTATTAGTGGCAGTGGGTGTGGCTATGGTTGTAGTGACATGTTAACATTTCCACATCGCTGACAGGAGACACACTCTTGAGAATGTTTGTAATGAGGAAAGTGGTCCACAATTGTACTAGTTATAGTGAGACTTGGTAATTAGAGAGTGAGACCTAACCTAACCTAACCTAACCTAACCTATCCTAACCTAACCTAACCTAACCTAACCTAACCTAACCTAACCTAACCTAACCTAACCTAACCTAACCTATCCTATCCTAACCTGCCCTAACCTAGCCTAGAGAGTGAGGGTGTCACCAGCCACCAGCGCAAGGTGTGATGGGTGGCGGCCTGTGTGGCGGTGACGGTTTGGTGTATCGTGTGGTGACCCTGATGAGTGGTGGTCGGTGTGGTGTGGCGTGGTGGTGCTCCGTGGCAGTAGACTCAGAACCACTCCAGGGTCACGTGGTACATGACCAAAGTGACGGCCATGGCCTGCGCACACTGCAGCAGGCTGTTTACTAGGCCCCTGCCACCCCGCGGGGCCTCCTTCCCCTGTTTAGAGCCAGATGGAGAGGAAGGCTGCAACACAACAGAAGACCTCCCACGGGAGTCTCCCCTCCTGTGGCGGAGGTGGGCCTGTGAAGCGGCCCACCTCTCGCCATCCCCGAGGTCACGGTGCATGACCTCGGGGGTCTCGCCAGCCTGAGTTGTGTTGTGTTCTGTTTCCTGAGAAGGCTGGCCTTGGGGAGCGACCCACCTCTGGCCCTCCCCAAGGTCACGGTGCACGACGTCCTGGGTCAGGCTGGCCACGGCCTCGCCAGCCTGAGAAGTGCATCCCCTTTCCTGCCGGGGCTGGGCCTGGGGAGCGACCCACCTCCGGCCATTCCCAAGGTGTATCAGTGTGACCCTGGGAGTGAGGCCACACCACGTGACCTCGGTGACCAGGGCTGCTGCGGAGTTTGTATACACAGCATATGGGCGCAGGATGAGCTGGGTGTCACCAGCCTGGGGGGGCAGGCTGGTGCGCAGCTCGGTCTTCGCTGGTTCCTGCTTGTCCTCTTTGGTTGTCCGTGGCTCATCCAGGAGCCTTCCGCTGCAGAACACAGCCACAGGGGCTTGGCCTCCAGCCCCGGCAGCGCCGCCTGCTCCATCCCCAGCCTTGAGGCTGAAGAAGAGCGCAGAGCGGCGCCCGATGTTGTTTGCTTTAAGTCCCGCCAGCAGGTCAGCCAGCGGGATCTCACGGCGGGCCACGAGACGCTCCCGCCAGGATGTCCACCCTGACGGGCGTGGCGCCGTCCTTCTTGGCGACCCGGCCAACGGCCACCAAGATGAGGGCAGACCTGTGCTGGCCTGCCCCGTCCCCCGCGCTGGGGAAGCTGAAGTCCCCCAGCAGGCGCCGGCCCCCCTTCCCTCTGCTGCGGGGCAGACAGAGGGTGAGGCGGTCGGCGCCGCCGCACTGGCCCACCACCTCCAGGTGGGCACACACCTTCAGAGTGCTGCACCGCTGACCCATCGATTGCTTGGCTTATTTCAATTCCTGACTTTGAGATTATTGAAAAGGTTTCCTTGGAGCAGTTTGGTCAAAATGTGTTCAAACAAAATGACGCCCCTCACTCTCTCTCTCTCTCTCACTCACTCTCTCACTCACTCTCTCACTCTCTCTCACTCACTCACTCACTCACTCACTCACTCACTCACTCACTCACTCACTCCTATACCACCACTACTATACCACCACCACCACCATCACTACTATTCCACCTCCACCACCACCACCATCACTACTATACCACCACCACCACCACCACCACCACCACCTCGGGGACAGACAAGTACATAATGTCAGTAACACAAGAACACAGAGTCAGTAATGTCATTTTTTCATCATTCACCTAACCTAATTTGACCCTAATTGCCAGATTGAGCCCCCTCCCCTCCCCCCTCTCTCTCTCTCTCTCTCTCTCTCTCTCTCTCTCTCTCTCTCTCTCTCTCTCTCTCTCTCTCTCTCTCTCTCTCTCTCTCTCTCTCTCTCTCTCTCTCTCTCTCTCTCTCTCTCTCTCTCTCTCTCTCTCTCTCTCTCTCTCTCTCTCTCTCTCTCTCTCTCTCTCTCTCTCTCTCTCTCTCTCTCTCTCTCTCTCTCTCTCTCTCTCTCTCTCTCTCTCTCTCTCTCTCATCTCCTCTTGATCAGGTAATTCCTCTTTGTCACGCTCATTAGAGAAGACAGCTCTATATGTCACCTGTGTGTGTGTGTGTGTGTGTGTGTGTGTGTGTGTGTGTGTGTGTGTGTGTGTGTGTAGGTGTGTAATAATGTGTGATCTCTTGTAGTCTCTCTCTCTCTCTCTCTCTCTCTCTCTCTCTCTCTCTCTCTCTCTCTCTCTCTCTCTCTCTCTCTCTCTCTCTCTCTCTCTCTCTCTCTCTCTCTCTCTCTCTCTCTCTCTCTCTCTCTCTCTCTCTCTCTCTCTCTCTCTCTCTCTCTCTCTCTCTCTGTGGTAAAGTAATGTTCATGCAAATATAGTATAGAATAATGTCCTGAGAGAGAGAGAGAGAGAGAGAGAGAGAGAGATTAAACGTATACATATCTCAACTTCAAGGAAACACACACACACACACACACACACACACACACTGGCTTTCACACACACACACACACAAAGACAGGTACACACACACAACTTGATAATGAGATAGAGACAAATAGATAACAGATGCTCTCTTCTCTCTCTTTCACCTGTGTTAATTACTCTCCTTAGTGACTCAAAGATGGCCAGGTAGGAGGTTTGGGCAAATAATTAACTTGATAATGAGATAGAGACAAATAGATAACAGATGCTCTCTCTCTCTCTCTCTCTCTCTCTCTCTCTCTCTCTCTCTCTCTCTCTCTCTCTCTCTCTCTCTCTCTCTCTCTCTCTCTCTCTCTCTCTCTCTCACGCTCCCCAGCAGACGATACACAGCAGCTCACCACAGACGACACGCATCCATCCCTGCCAACTCACCACCACGACATGAGTGACCAGGAGAGGAATCAGCTGCAGAATATTTATGATGACATCAAATTAATTAAGTCAAAACTCGAGATAAAAGATTCTGAAATTGAGCTACTTAACGCAGAAGTGAAGACAGCCTACTGCACAATTCATCTCTTACAACAACGCATTGCCGACCTGGAACATGAAAACAAAAGCAGACCGCAAGACGCAGCTTCAGACGCTACAGCCTCAACTGAATGTCTCCTCTTAGGAGACACCAACACACAACGAGTCCTTCGCTCTGATCTGGGTGACAAGTGTAGAGTGAAAACAATAGCGCACGCGAACATTGATCTGTTACGTAGCTGGGTAACTGAAAAATTACAAAGTGCTCCCTCTGAATGTGTGATTCTTGGCGGTGTGTACGATATCCTTGAAGAGTTACCCGCTGAAATAATCCTTGATCACCTAGGCTCTTTAATCAGTGATCTCAAAGAGAAAATAGCGAAATGAAAATTCATGTATGTCAGGTTGTGCCAGTGCCAGAACCACAGGAATTTCAAGCCAAAGTTAAATACTATAATGAGCGATTAATCGAGTGGGGAGAAGCGAATGGTGTTAATATAGTTAAAACAGCTCCAGAGTTCATCCTGGGGACTGGAAATGTGGATGAATGGTGCTTTGACATAGAGAACAGAAAACCTTGCACATTAAATAGAATGGGTGTCATTAAGTTGCTAAGTGCTCTTGAAAAACAGTGTTCGGGGTTTCACTTATGTAAAAACTGGGCAAGTATCCAGAGGCAGCCAAATGTCTTCCTCAACACTCATGGAGACACGCACATCGGTGCCAGACCTCAGCTTCAACATACTCTCACCACATCTATCCCGCCTAACGCAGCCACTCACAAACCTCCACTGCTGCCCACTCCCCAGCACGCAACGTCAACATCGCCAAGAACACAGCCACACTCTTACGCTGCAGCAGTAAAAAGAAGTCCATCGCACAATGTGGATGCGGGCTGGGGAGAACGGTGGATGACAGGGAGTGCCGATGGCAGCTCCGGTAGATCTCCTGAGTTATTCGAGATTGATTTGGGCCGCCACGATATGGGATCCACTTCCATACATCCCCATGCACCTAATGTCACACATTACACTCACCACTACACACCATACAGCACACTAGATGCACAACCCCACATAATGCAACACACACACAACGCTCATCCACACAGACCGCACCTTGGACGTTCATATACGAGTACACGTGACATTACGAACAACACGCAATCCAACACACCAAGATACACATGTAACACACAACCCGCGCACCACAAAATATACACCACACACAGCCTCGTGTACCACACTACAATCATTATGCACAATCCCATACACCACACAACGCACATTACACACAGCACCAAGTATCACACAATGCTCACAATACACAGCTTTTCAGACCTCATAGAAACTACAACTCACAGTCCCACACACTACACACACACTACACACAGCCTTACACGCCTCACAACACACACTACACTCGCCCACAAACATTGTACAACTCGCACCACACTGCATACACATCAACACGTGGGAAGTATAGTTACGGCTGTTACAATTGTGGTGAACACAACCATCGCCAAGATACATGTCGTTTTGACCACAGACTCAAATGTGAATTATGTCATAGATTAGGTCATAAGCAGAAGTTGTGTCACCTTTACACCAAATAGGAACTCGGCGAAGAAGGTAGGGCCGGCATGTCTCCCAAACCAAGGAACAAAATAACAATTGCTCACATTAATGCCCAAAGCTTGTTAGGTTGCAAAGAAGAGATAGAGCTCCTTGTAAGGGAAAAGGAACTAGATGTACTATGTATTAGTGAGACATGGTTGTGTAACGATTTTCCTGACGATTATATATACATACCCGAATACAAAGTGTACAGATGCGATAAAGGTAGGGGAGGAGGTGTTTGTATATATATCAGAGATGTATTTACGGTAGTTCCACTCGAAATCGACATTGTAAGAGCGCAAGGTGTTGAGGACGTGTGGGTGACAGTGCAGAGCAGCAAGTTTCCCAGTGTTATAATTGGCTGCCTGTACCGACACCCAAAAGCTCGCTGTGAATCTTATGACTATATAACGGATGTTATTAGATATGTTAGCTTAAAAGATAAGCCATTTTATATTTTAGGAGATTTTAATGACAATGTTTTATGTGATAATAGTAAGATGAAGCAAATTATCTTTAACACCAAATTGACACAGGTAATTAGTAAACCCACGAGAATCACCCCCACTTCTGCCACCCTCATAGACTTAATAGTTACCAATAAGACCCAGTCCATATTACACACAGACACAATGCCGTGTCCTGTTGGCGACCACGAGCTCATCAGCGTGACTGTAAACTTAAAAAAGACAAAGCGTCCACCTGTAGTAAAAACATTTCGCGATCTAACATCTTACTCATCTGAAACAATATGCGATTTACTAAGTCAAGAAACTCAAACGTTGAATAATATATTCATAACAGACAATGTTGACACCCAAGTCAATATATTTACAAGCATTTTCAATAACTGTTTAAACAAGTGTGCTCCTCTCGTCACAAGAGAAGTGAGAAGGCCCTTCGCCCCCTGGATGAACGAGCACTTACGAGCACTGATGCACGAGCGAGATGCAGCACAAATAAATCTTAAAATGACAGGTCTAACGTAAACCTACAGTCCACGTATAAGGAACTTAAAAAAGAAGTGAAAATGTCAATAAAAAAATCTAAATCAGAGTATTACAGCAACAAGCTTGAGAGCAACAGAGGGAATAGTGCTGCCACGTGGAAAATATTAAACCAGGTTATCTCCAAAGATATATGCAAAGCTACGCTAGAAATTGATAAAGATGAGGAAACACTGAGAAAGAAAGTGGAAAGTTTCAATAAATTTTTGCTAATGTTGGGAAAATTACCTTTGAAAAACACACCAAAATAGCGAGCATAATCAGAATGTGCCTGTACCCAACAACAATAACACCAGCGGTCCATCCTGTAGCATGTTTAGACCTCAGCCAACTGACAGCAATACCATTATATTGATAATAAAACATTTAAAAAACACTTCTTCTTGTGGCTCTGATAATATCTCACTTCGATTTATAAAAGAATCACTGCCTATAATTATTCCGTATCTTACATGTATAATTAATTCGTCAATTGCAACAGGAAATTTCCCAGAATCTTGGAAACACGCTTTAGTAGTACCCATTTTTAAAACAGGAGACGCTATGGAACCGAAAAACTATAGACCCATATCACTTCTTCCAATTATCTCAAAAGTTCTTGAAAAGGTTATTGCTGCTCAACTCACCTCACACCTTGAAAGCAATCACCTCCTCAGTGATACGCAACATGGCTTCAGACCTAAGCTTTCTACAGAAAGCGCTCTGCTTACTCTGTCCAATTCACTATTCGATACTATTGACAGGAGAAACATTTCATTAGTAACGCTGTGTGACTTATCAAAAGCTTTCGACAGCGTTAATCATGAAATATTATTAAGGAAACTAAGAATGTTAAGAGTCGATTCCTTTTGGTTCCAAAGCTACCTTCTCAAAAGAACTCAGTCAGTCAAAATTGGTAAACATATTTCTAATAAACTTGAAGTTGCTTATGGTGTTCCTCAAGGATCAGTGCTCGGTCCAATATTGTTTTCTATATTTGTAAATGACCTCTCGCAGCACATCCCCGACTGCCAGGTCATACAGTACGCAGATGACACGCAGCTCATCCACACTGGAGAAGTAGCGAATATTCAAGATCTCGTTCACAGGGAGAAGTGGCTCTGTCTCAAGCTAAGGCATATTTTCACATGAATGGTTTGCTGCTCAACACGACAAAGACACAATGCATGTTTGTCGGCAGCAGAGGTC
>NC_059256.1:11237691-11240191 GCF_017591435.1 Portunus trituberculatus | reverse complement strand
GACAGATAGACAGTCAGGCAGGCAGACAGACAGATAGGACAGAGACAGACAGACATAAACAGACATAAATAGACAGACAGACACACACGTGTGTGTGTGTGTGTGTGTGTGTGTGTGTGTGTGTGTCTGGGTGCAGAGAGAGAGAGAGAGAGAGAGAGAGAGAGAGAGTGTGAATTCTCTCTCTCTCTCTCTCTCTCTCTCTCTCTCTCTCTCTCTCTCTCTCTCTCTCTCTCTCTCTCTCTCTCTCTCTCTCTCTCTCTCTCTCTCTCTCTCTCTCACTATCTACCTTTTCTCTTCTTTTTTTCTTTTTTCTTCTTTTCTAACTTTCTTTTCTTTTTCTTTTAGTTACCCATTAAATCTGATTACTGGAGGAGGAGGAGGAGGAGGAGGAGGAGGAAAGAGGAGCGGGGAGGAGGAAAATTGAAGGGGAGCGGAGGGGAGGGGAGGGTAGAGGAAGAGAATTACTAATTTTTGTGGGGAGGGTAACACTAAAATTTCCTGTATTTCGAAGGAGGTGGAAAAGTTAGTTAGGAGGAGGTAAACAGTTCCTAATTTTTGTGGGGGAGGGTAGAACAAATGTTTCCTGTATTCTAAAGGGGGAGATTGAGAATTCCTGAATTTTGTGGGGGAAGGTAGGACAAAAATTTGCTGTATCTTAAAAGAGAGATTGACAAGTCCTGAGTTTTGTGGGGGAGGGTAGGACAAATATTTCCTGTTTTTTTAAAGGGAGATTGAGAATTCCTAAGTTTTGTGGGGGAGGGTAGGACAAATATTTCCTGTATTTTAAAAAGGAGGTCGAGAATTCCTAAAATTTGTTGGGGAGGGTAAGACAAATATTTCCTGTAAAAGGGAGATTGAAATTCCTAAGTTTTGTGGGGGAGGGTAACGCAAAAATTTCCTATATTTCAAAAGGAGGGAGATTTAAAATTCCTAAGTTTCGTGGGGGAGGGTAACACAAACATGTCCTGTATTGTAAAAGGGAGATTGAGTATTCCTAAGTTTCGTGGGGGAGGGTAAGACAAATATTTTCTGTATTCTAAAGGGAATTAAAATCAGAATCAAAGCTTTATCCCGTTGTGCAGTGGTCTTAGATCGTACATTGTGAGATCAGTGATGCCTGAAAATGATTAAAAAAAAAGTGTCATTATTTGAGCATGAAGGAAAGGGGCGGGTAGGAATCTAATAGGAATATGTAGCTAATGGTTGGTTTATTAATAGGGGAAGAGGAGGAAAATAGGGAGGGGATAGGCATAGGTACAATTGTGGAGAGGTAGGCAGCTCCTATATTTCGTGGGGGAGGGTAGGACAAATGTTTTCTGTATTTTAAAGGCAGTAGAGAATTCCTGATTTTTTTGGGGGGGAGTAAGAAAAATTTCCTGTATTATAAAAGGCTAGAGAATTCCTAAGTTTTGTGGGGGAGGAGGCTAAGACAAAAATTTCCTGCATTTTAAAAGGGGGTAGAGAATTCCTAAGTTTTGTGGGGGAGGCTAAGCAAAAATTTCCTGCATTTTAAAAGGGGGTAGAGAATTCCTAAGTTTTGTGGGGGAGGCTAAAACAAAAATTTCCTGTATTTTTAAAGGGATGTAGAGAATTCCTAATTATTGTATTTTAACACAAAAACATGTTCTGTATTGTATTGTATTGTATTCTATATTTTAAACGGAGGGTGAAAATTCCTAAGTTTTGTGGGGGAGGGTTGGACAAAACATTCCTGCATTTTAAAAGGGAGCAGGTAGAGAAGTCCTAAAAATTATTTGGGGAATAGGCCAAAAATTTCCTGTATTTTAAAGGGACATGCAGAAAATTCCTAATTATTGTAGGGGGGGGTAACACAAAAATGTTCTGTATATTAAATGGGAGGTGAGAATTCCTAAGTTCTGTGGGGGAGGGAAACACTAAAATTTCCTGTATTTCAAAGAGGACAGGGAGACGATTCCTAAGTTCTGTGGGGGAGGGAAACACTAAAATTTCCTGTATTTCAAAGAGGACAGGGTGAAAATTCCTAAGTGGGGAGGGTTGTATTTTAAAGGGGAAAGAGTGAAAATTCCTAAGTTCTGTGGGGGAGGGAAACACTAAAATTTCCTGTATTTCAAAGAGGACAGGGAGACGATTCCTAAGTTCTGTGGGGGAGGGTTGGACAAAACATTCCTGTATTATTAAATGGAGCAGGTAGAGAACTCTTAAGGTTTGTTCAAGGGTAAGACAGAAATTTACCGAAAAAATAAGAACAAGAACAAGGAGAATAAAAACAAGAAGAAGAAGGAAATGAAGAAGAAGGAAGGAGAGAAAGATGGAGAGAAGGGGTGAAATTTACCGAAAAAATATGAACAAGAACAAAGAGAAATAAGAAGAAGAAGAAGAAGAAGGAAATGAAGAAGAAGAAAGGAGAGAAAGATGGGGAGAGGAGGTGAAATTTACCGAAAAAATATGAAAAAGAACAAGGAGAAATAATAATAATAATAAGAAGAAGAAGAAGGAAATGAAGAAGAAGGGAGGAGAG
>NC_059256.1:11210191-11220191 GCF_017591435.1 Portunus trituberculatus | reverse complement strand
TGTTGAGTGGTGTGGGGGTGATGTTGGTGTGCATTGTGTGTTTGTAGTGAGTTGTAAGTGTGTTTGTTGGAAAGTTGAGGTATTTTGGGTTAATTTTGAGTGTGTGAGGGGCTTTGGGTGTGTGGGAGCGGTGTTGTGGGTGTGTTTGGGCGTAGCTGTGTGTGGGTTTTCTGAGCGTGGAGGGTCTGTTGTGTATAAGTGCAGAGCTACACACATTGATGTATTTATTTGCATACATACGTACATTGATATTTGCTTAGGAGAATTATAAAGTAGATAAAGTTGAATGTAGTTTCGGCGTGCATCGGTGCACATGTGCCTCCATCTCGCTCCATCACCAACTCCTCCAGGGAGTGAAATGCCACCCGAATATTAGCCAACATTTTAGACGCTGATCCAAATATCTCACTGGTGTGTTTTTCGGGGCTCAGTGTTTCTTGTATAACCACTCCCAGATGTTTGTCCTCTTTAGTCTTCATTATTTGTTCCTCTCCCATCAAATAGTTCCATACCGGTCTTCTCTTAAGTTGACACAGAGGAATATATTGTTGTGACCTGAGACGTCGCAGGAGCAGAAGAAAGCAGAAACAATATCAAGGAAGTAAGAGAGGCAGAATATAGAAGGACGAAAAGAATAGAGAGAAGCAGAAGATCCTGTGGGACGAGCAAACTGTAGATACTCCAGCAAAGAGCAGATACCAAGCTCGGGGAGTTCCCACGCAGGCAGACTCAGAAGCAGAAGCCAGGAAAGCACCAATACGAAGAACAGATACACGAATAGCAGATACCAAGCTCGGGGAGTTTCCGCGGACGCTGCAGTACAAGACGGCAAGAGACAAACGTTGAAGAATTTAGTACAGTGCCGTGCATCACCTTGTGTTTCCCTACCACCCACCCCAATGACTACTGCAACACACACACCAAGGAATCAACACCACTCACACACAAAGCACCAAAGTCAAGTCAAGTCAAGTAAGACTACAACTTAAATACAACACTACAACTTACACCAGGTTCTGATGAGAGATGAATCACACATACACATACAATACTTAGTCATTAGCAATGCCACAAATACCAACTTATACATCACAAAGTCCTTATGTACACTGACCTAATCCACCCATACTACTAAACAAGCCACTCCTCTCTGCAACACTCCTCCTCCTCCTCCTCCTCCTCCTCCTCCCAGTGGCTCTAGTTGAAGTGGCGCGGGTTTTCAAGTGTGTTTTTACAGTTGTAGTGACAGATTAACAAGATGTCTGCATTATTAACAGGAGAAACACTCTTTGAAACCCGGCCAGTCTTCTCTGTGGCCTTGGAACACTGTCCTGGAGAGAGAGAGAGAGAGAGAGAGAGAGAGAGAGAGAGAGAGAGAGAGAGAGAGAGAGCAGTGAGTTATGTGTGGTGATGGCGCGGTGTAGGAGTGAGATAACCGTCGTCACTGGTATCACTCCACGTGGCTACATTCTTGATCTGTTCAGCGGTGATCGGCGCCGACTGTTCTGCCTCGTGATTCCTTCCTTCCTCCACATTACAGTACCTTGCCTTACTCTCCACCTCTCCACCTCCTCCACCTCCTCACCTCCTCCACCTGCTACATCATCATATAATATTGTATCCTCCACATTGTAATGGATTCTATCCTCGCTCCACTCCACTCTGCCCTCTGCCTGGCCTATCCACGTCTCATCCACTTGGTCGTAGATATGGTCTGCCCCTACTGGATCGTCCACCTCTGCATGGTCGTCCTCGTGCCTGTGGACCCATAGCTCCCTTCCGTCGTCGTATAGGGGTTCCTCAGATGTAGCTGGGTGGACGGGTGGGTGTTTGCGTGGTGGTGGTGGTGGTGGTGGTGGTGGTGATGTTGGTGGTGGAGGTAGTGGTAGTGGGTGAAGTGGTGGCCTGTGGTTTCTTGTATCTGGAAAGGAAGGGAATCGTTTTGTAAGATAGTGGTGGTGGTGGTGGTGGTGGTGGTGGAGGTAGTGGTAGTGGGCGTAGTGGTGGCCTGTGGTTTCTTGTATCTGGAAAGGAAGGGAATCATTTTGTAAGATAGTGGTAGTGGTGGTGGTGGTGGTGGTGGTGGTGGCATGCGGGTCTTTGTATCTGGAAAGGAAGTTCTGTTAGATAGTGGTGATGGTGGTGGTAGAGGTGGTGGTGGTGGTGATAATTCTTGTTCTCTTCGTCTGTAGTTTCTCATACTACCTCTATCTACAGTCTTCCAGCAAATAAGAGCTCCGTATACATCAATAAGAGGCAAATAAATACTTTAAGGAGAATCCAGTACCATCAAATGTTAAAAGAAATCAAGAGAAAACTGAACCTTCCACACTTACGATATGCACATCACAGTGACTAATGCCGCCAGCTTGTGTAACAGTGTTGCTGTGAAAACGTTACCGGTATATTCTTTATTCAACGTTCACCGTAGTCCTTAGCAAGACAAATGGTGCAACAACTGTGTTCCATACACAATACAGATGAACATATAAAAAAAATGAGGTTATTCGTGTATAAGATAAAATATTTTTGACTCCATTCACGCGGCAACACTCATTACTGCATGTGTAAGGCGCGGCCTGCCTGCGAGACACAGGGGGGGACAAGGTCACGAGTCACGGTGGTACATACCTATACTCGTACACACACACACACACACACACAAAGTGCGAATTTAAGAATGGAAATTGAATTTAGGCATAAGAAAGGATTGTCATGGAGAGAGAGAGAGAGAGAGAGAGAGAGAGAGAGAGAGAGAGATGGGTCAGGTCACACACTTGGCCATTCAAATTCATGGTGAAACGTGACCCCCGTGGAATGCCTGCTATTCCCCCAAGGAGACCCGCCAAAAAACCACATAACCTAACTACTACTACTACTACTAATACTCGGTAATGACGTTGCCTCCTTCCCTGCATCCTGTGTGGCACGCCCATCACACCCCTCCGCTGCTACTACGTTCTTTGTTCTGTCCAGTGTTCAAGGTTAAACAGATTGATTAAGTGGTGTTCTGAACGCCTTCGATAATGAGATGCATCTTTCCCTTCATGTTTGGGTGTCATTGCTGACTACACCTTTTTATTTCATCTTATTCATTTATTATCTTTCATGTAAGAGGGAAAACCGGCCAAGGGCAAAAAATAAGTTTAAAAACAAAAGTCCCACTGAGGCGCCAGTCCCCATAGAAGTTATATGGAAAGCACTCGCAAGGGGACTCCGAGGTAGGTGTAGGAGTCTTTTTGTTGCGTGAACAATGTATGTGTGTGTGTAGATGATTGTAGTGTTGTGTGAGTGTTAGGAGGGCAAGCTGTGACTGTGACTGCCCCCTTGTGTTGTGAGGTCACAGCTGCACCAATGATGGGTTCACGGCACCCCCTCAGCCAGTGCTAGTATACACGTACACCTCACTGGGAGTAATCACCATTTCGGCAGGTGTCTACTGCCTCCTCCTGGTAAATACAATACTTAGTCATTAGCAATGCCACAATTACCAAGTTATACAGTCACAAATACCAACTTATACATCACAAAGTCCTTATGTATACTGATCTGATCCACCCATACTGCTAAACAAGCCACTCCTCTCTGCAACACTCCTCCTCCTCCTCCCAATGGCTCTAATTGAAGTGACTCGGGTTTTTAAGGGTGTTTTTACGGCTGGAGTGACAAATTAACGAGATTTCTACATTGTTAACGAGAGAAACACTCTTAGGAACCTGGCCAGTCATCTTTGTGGCCTTGGAAAACAATGTTGGGACAGAGCAGAGCCTTACGTGTGGTGATGGCGCTGTCTAGGGGTGACAATCTTTGCTAATGTCAATAAAATGGTCTAATGGTACACAAAACTCAAGGTAAAAATGTGTCCCAGTACTGAAGGGGTTAAAATAGTGAAGACTGTGGCCATTAATCTTGTGACCTCCATACACCCTTCCTAATGTCAATAAAATGGTCTAATGGTACACAAAACTCAAGGTAAAAATGTGTCCCAGTACTGAAGGGGTTAAAATAGTGAAGACTGTGGCCATTAATCTTGTGACCTCCATAGACCCTTGCTAATGTCAATAAAATGGTCTAATGGTACACAAAACTCAAGGTAAAAATGTGTCCCAGTACTGAAGGGGTTAAAATAGTGAAGACTGTGACCATTAATCTTGTGACCTCCATAGACCCTTCCTAATGTCAATAAAATGGTCTAATGGTACACAAAACTCAAGGTAAAAATGTGTCCCAGTACTGAAGGGGTTAAAATAGTGAAGACTGTGGCCATTAATCTTGTGACCTCCATAGACCCTTGCTAATGTCAATAAAATGGTCTAATGGTACACAAAACTCAAGGTAAAAATGTGTCCCAGTACTGAAGGGGTTAAAATAGTGAAGACTGTGGCCATTAATCTTGTGACCTCCATAGACCCTTGCTAATGTCAATAAAATGGTCTAATGGTACACAAAACTCAAGGTAAAAATGTGTCCCAGTACTGAAGGGGTTAAAATAGTGAAGACTGTGGCCATTAATCTTGTGACCTCCATAGACCCTTGCTAATGTCAATAAAATGGTCTAATGGTACACAAAACTCAAGGTAAAAATGTGTCCCAGTACTGAAGGGGTTAAAATAGTGAAGACTGTGGCCATTAATCTTGTGACCTCCATAGACCCTTCCTAATGTCAATAAAATGGTCTAATGGTACACAAAACTCAAGGTAAAAATGTGTCCCAGTACTGAAGGGGTTAAAATAGTGAAGACTGTGGCCATTAATCTTGTGACCTCCATACACCCTTCTTAATGTCAATAAAATGGTCTAATGGTACACAAAACTCAAGGTAAAAATGTGTCCCAGTACTGAAGGGGTTAAAATAGTGAAGACTGTGGCCATTAATCTTGTGACCTCCATAGACCCTTCCTAATGTCAATAAAATGGTCTAATGGTACACAAAACTCAAGGTAGAAATATGTCCCAGTACTGAAGGGGTTAAAATAGTGAAGACTGTGGCCATTAATCTTGTGACCTCCATAGACCCTTCCTAATGTCAATAAAATGGTCTAATGGTACACAAAACTCAAGGTAGAAATATGTCCCAGTACTGAAGGGGTTAAAATAGTGAAGACTGTGGCCATTAATCTTGTGACCTCCATAGACCCTTCCTAATGTCAATAAAATGGTCTAATGGTACACAAAACTCAAGGTAAAAATGTGTCCCAGTACTGAAGGGGTTAAAATAGTGAAGACTGTGGCCATTAATCTTGTGACCTCCATACACCCTTCTTAATGTCAATAAAATGGTCTAATGGTACACAAAACTCAAGGTAAAAATGTGTCCCAGTACTGAAGGGGTTAAAATAGTGAAGACTGTGGCCATTAATCTTGTGACCTCCATAGACCCTTCCTAATGTCAATAAAATGGTCTAATGGTACACAAAACTCAAGGTAGAAATGTGTCCCAGTACTAAAGGGGTTAAAATAGTGAAGACTGTGGCCATTAATCTTGTGACCTCCATAGACCCTTCCTAATGTCAATAAAATGGTCTAATGGTACACAAAACTCAAGGTAGAAATATGTCCCAGTACTGAAGGGGTTAAAATAGTGAAGACTGTGGCCATTAATCTTGTGACCTCCATAGACCCTTCCTAATGTCAATAAAATGGTCTAATGGTACACAAAACTCAAGGTAAAATGTGTCCCAGTACTGAAGGGGTTAAAATAGTGAAGAATGTGGCCATTAATCTTGTGACCTCCATACACCCTTCTTAATGTCAATAAAATGGTCTAATGGTACACAAAACTCAAGGTAAAAATGTGTCCCAGTACTGAAGGGGTTAAAATAGTGAAGACTGTGGCCATTAATCTTGTGACCTCCATAGACCCTTCCTAATGTCAATAAAATGGTCTAATGGTACACAAAACTCAAGGTAAAAATGTGTCCTAGTACTGAAGGGGTTAAAATAGTGAAGACTGTGGCCATTAATCTTGTGACCTCCATAGACCCTTCCTAATGTCAATAAAATGGTCTAATGGTACACAAAACTCAAGGTAAAAATGTGTCCCAGTACTGAAGGGGTTAAAATAGTGAAGACTGTGGCCATTAATCTTGTGACCTCCATAGACCCTTCCTAATGTCAATAAAATGGTCTAATGGTACACAAAACTCAAGGTAAAATGTGTCCCAGTACTGAAGGGGTTAAAATAGTGAAGACTGTGGCCATTAATCTTGTGACCTCCATAGACCCTTCCTAATAGTCCTGAAGCCACAATGTAGTCCTGTGGCACTTTGTATGTGCTCTCAGTTTTATTGCTGAATATTGTTAATTCGACCCTGCTCTACATTTTTAGCTTGGGTAGACATCGTCAAAATCCGGCATAACCCCTACAGACGCCATTTTCCAAAATGGCCGCCAAAAATATTATTTCATCCATAACTTCGTACGCAGTTGGGGTAAAATGATCAGACTTGGTGCTTAATGTAGGTTTTCATGGGCGAGGATTACGATGGAATAGGTGCCAGCAAGATATAATGAAGCCATTTTCCAAAATGGCCGCCAAAACTGTTTTGGATGTTGCAAAATGATCACCTCACATAATTCCGGATATATTTGTCGCATAAATAAAGTTTTATTCTAAATATGTGTTTTAGGACCAAGGAATTCAATAGCATCGGTGCCATTACGTTCTATTGTACCTTTTTTTGCCAAAATGGCCAAAACCAAATGACAGGAAGAGCATATTGGTGTACAAATTTAAATTCAAGTAGAAAACATTTATTCTAATATGTAATGTATTCACGCTTACTCATCAATGAAGCTTCAGAAGCTTCACTAGTACCAAGCATTTGACTTATAGGGCTAAACTTCCCAATCAATCAATCAATCAATCAATAGAGCAGTCAATCAGCCAATTTAAGAATCAATATATCAATAAATGAAACATGAACCACAATATGACATAGAGCAACAAAACAGCAGTTAATCAATGTCTGTAGGCAACAACAATCATGGAACATGGAACAAGCATGGAATACTGCACACGAATTTTAATTTGTCAATCAAACACTAATGAAACATGACACAGACAGGCATATCATTGGTTAACTTTAGTGTCCGTGTAACAATAAACAATATGCAATACAAGATACATTGTAAAGATAGTTGCAAATATTAACATGTGAAGCATGTTTTAATCATCAGTCAAACATGTGTACGATGACACAGACCAGCAGAACATCACTTTTAACAATAGCTACAAGGTGAAGGACAGTAGTAGAATCAAGATTCACACAAAATCAAATTCAAATGCAGTGTTCACGTGATTACATTGAAGAGGTCTGGTTTTGACATCGAGCATCACACTTACAAAACACGCAGCAGGACATACTTTCATTCTTGCACTTGCACCTTGACGTGGCACATGCTTGGCAGCCACACAGTGTGAGCATTTTCTCCGGAACTGGATGGAGAAATTTTGTTGGCAGCAAAGTACCACTCTCATCAAGTTGCCAACCAAAATGTTGTGGCTCGGGTATGACTGGTGGCTGGTCTAGGATCACTAGACAGGTCCGGATTCTCCAGAAAGCTCTCAGAATATGACCCCTAACAGCACTGGATGTAGGAGCCAAGCATGATATGGAAACTTTTCGTTTGAATTCAATGAATCTAAGCTCATCGAATGATGTTGCTTTGGTGCTGGGGCTCCACACCTTCAGGAGGTAAGTTTCTACCGCATGGATATCCTCATCGGATAGCATGCCACTCTCTCGAACTCAATGAGATGCTTCTCTGGCTCTGCTCGAAGAGCTGCAGCTTTTGTCCCTATCTTGCTAGTGACATCATCGCCAGTCACAATGTGTGCTTTCAACAAGACTTTGCACAGCAATGGACCCATTTTTTGAGCTGCATCATGTAATGGCAGAAAGCGTCTTTTTTCTCCAGTGCCAAAACTTATCCAGAGTTCCTTTAGACCATTATGTTGCATAGTGTGGAAAAACCGAAGTGCGAGGCACACAACATCAGTGTCATTGGAGAGTATGACAACCCTCTCAGTGCCCTGGGTCACGGCCCACATCATGTGTGGTACCAGTCTGAGATCTGCTTCCTCCAGCTCATTGTGTAGTTCTGGAAGTATTGTGTTCCCTTGGACTTGCAGTGGTTCTAGACACTGATCTGGCAACACCATGCCACTGAGAACAACGTCCACTGGGATGTCCAGTTTGGGTGCCACTTGACGTGCAAAGTGTTGAAGTTTTACTTTGTTTGAGCTTGAAGCCCAGAACTTGTCCAATTGCTTGGGGATAGGAGTATCCTCAGTTATGCTCGCAACCTCAATGGCTGCCACATTTGTGCTGCGCCTTTGCCTTTCAAGTTCCTTCACAGACTGTTCAGGGTAGCTGTCAAATACAACATGCAACTGCGACTTGTCACACATCTTTGATGCAGAGATGAACACTGTAGAAACTGCCTGCTTGAACGTCTGGAATTTTATCAAAGGCAGCATTCGGATGCGAGCCATAAAGTCCACAATGACAGAAGTTGACATTGCACACTGTTCAATTCTTGGTTTGCAAGCATCGAAATCAAGCAATTTCTGAAGTTCTCTTATCAGCACGTGTTTCACTGGTTTGCTGGTAGTATCTGCATCGAACAGCGGACAGTCGGGCGTGAGGTCATGTTTCAGGACATCCTGAACAGACATTCCTCTAGACAAAGCAATCTGCATCTGCCTCTGGCCTTCAAAGGATGCCTTGTGTAGCTATCTTGGAGGAAACAACTGTTGTGACTTTCGCTTCTGCTGAGAATTTTGGGAGATTGGTCTTGGAGATTGGCTCAAAGATTTTCTTCTCTTTCCTGACTAGCCTCTCTGCCCTGAACTCCTGAAACCTCACACCACCATGGTCAAGGGCATTTAATAGCCTCTGAGCAACCGGTCTGTCGACACACTGCTTTGTTAGGACATTATGCAGCTGCACATTTTGTGTAACCTGGAAGGGGTTTCCATGTGCTCGAACGAAGTCCAGTAGCCTGGTGACATTGGCATTGAACTTCTCTCCCTTCTTACCGGTCAACTCATGGTGGGATACATCACAGTGGCTCATGACATTGGAGTTGGTGAGTTTGCGAAAGACGTTACTGATGGCCAGAACCTCATGATAAACCATCTGCCATTCACAAACGTAAGCACTTCTCTTGGTTTGACCAATGATTCCACCTGCGCTCTTCTGTGAGAAGTGAAGTGACTAATCAGTTATGAGATCACTCACACGGTCACAGGTACAAAATGGCTACAAAGATAGATTTCTTTCTAGAATATTTGATCAAGACTACAACAAACGTGAAAGATTATTGATTAAACGTGTGAATAAGACAGCAGTAGGAACGATCATATACACAAATCAGCAGCGCACATACCACGAAATGTGCTACCACTGTATCGAATGAGCAAGCAAATAAACACGTGTAGAGCACTGCAGACTCAACCTTTAGAAGCTACAGTCAAGAGCGATTAAGAGAAACCGAACATTGTAGCTTGGAATATTTCTCACACAAAGCATAGAAATAAAATTCTAGTCTTGTCTTGAAATACAATAAACATGCAATCAAATACCAGTAGAACGAGCATACTTTGCTAGTTTTACCAGCAAATACGAAAAGCCAAAGAAGAAGACAAGTGCATGTCGACTTCCAACGATCTCTGCTGTAACAGAATAGTGGCCTAGTGACGTCATTAAGCTGAACACCATACTGCCACCTTGTGTATTTGTCAAAAAAAATAATCTACTTCTAATTATAATCAGTTTTGTGTTTTAACAAACTTTATGGCCAAAGTCAGTTATTCTTCCATAAAAAACAAAAAACAATATCGTCACCCCGAGTGTCACATTTATTTTTATCTTACCTTGACTTGAAATGCAAGCTTGTGATTTTCAATTTTGGGAAAAGCTGTGTAACAAAACTACATACAAGGCACCAATGCCATCAAGTTTCTTTAGCCTAAGAACATATATTCAGAATAAAA
>NC_059256.1:11185191-11205191 GCF_017591435.1 Portunus trituberculatus | reverse complement strand
GACTGAGACCACAACACACTCCACACACCGGGACAGCGAGGCCACAACCCACACCACAACACACTCCACACACCGGGACAGCGAGGCCACAACCCCTCCAGTTACACCCCGTACCTATTTACTGCTAGGTGAACACACCCCACACATTAACACACCACAACACACTCCACACACTGGGACAGCGAGGCCACAACCCCTCCAGTTACACCTTGTACCTATTTACTGCTAGGTGAACACACCCCACACATTAAGAGGCTTGCCCATTTGCCTCGCCGCGCCGAGATGTGTGTGTGTGTGTGTGTGTGAAAAAGATAACCCACGAAGGATACAATATCACCGGATGGAGATAGATTGTACCATGAGAAACAAACACCACATACGACTAGAACAGATATCAGCCAGCTGTCTCCCTGACACACACACACACACACACACACGGGGCCACACGAGTATGATACCCAGGCCCTGTAAAATTACAACTAGGTGAATACAACTAGGTGAATACACACACACAGGTTGTACTACGTCACAGCAGGCCGCGGCAAGGCGGGGGCAGCTACCTTCACACCTTGTGATGCCCAATAAATAAAGACGGGTGGAGACGTTACCCACAATAAAAATAATAAAACACACACACACGAGAGAGAGAGAGAGAGAGAGAGAGAGAGAGAGAGAGAGATATTCACCAATTTATACATAGTTATCATGTCTCCTCTTGTTCTTCTCTCTTCTAATGTGGTGAGCCCCAGCTTCCTCAGTCTTTCCTCATAGTCTAACTCCCTGAGTCCTGGTACCATCCTTGTTGCCAGCCTCTCTACCCTTTCCACCTTCTTCACATTTTTCTTCATATGCGGTGACCAGACACATGCTGCATATTCTAACTGGGGTCTTATTAAGGTGCATAGTATCTTCTTCATCATTCCTTCATCTAGGTAGTGGAATGCAAGGCCAATATTTTGAAGCATGTTATATGTTTTCCAAAAAATCTTGTTAATGTGTTTCTCCGGTGACAAAGTGTTTTGCACGGTTACTCCTAAGTCTTTCTCCTCATTGGTCTCTTTAATTTTCTCATCACCCAGCCTGTAATCCCTGTTTGGTCTGTATCTACTTCTTCCCATTTTCATAACATGGCTCTTGTCTATATTAAATTCCATCTGCCACTCTTTACTCCACTCATATATTTTATCAAGATCTTCCTGTAACTTGTTACAATCTTCCACATTCTTTACTCTCCTCATAATTTTAGTATCGTCCACAAACATGTTCATGTAACTGTCAATTCCTACTGGCATATCATTAACATAAATCAAAAACATGATGGGACCAAGCACTGACCCTTGTGGAACTCCACTGGTTACCTTCTTCCACTCGGACTTCCTTCCTCTCACCACTGTTCTCATTTCTCTTCCCATTAAGTAATTTTCCATCCATTTTGCTAGTTTATCATTTACTCCTCCAATCATCTTTAGTTTCCACATCAGTCTATTGTGTGGTACTTTATCAAAGGCCTTTCTCAAGTCCAGGTAGATAGCATCCACCCATCCCTCTCTATGTTGTAGTATGTCAGTCACTCTTGAATAAAAACATAATAAATTGGATACACACGATCTTCCTTTTCTGAAACCAAACTGCCTTTCACTCAGAATGTTTTCACTTTCTAGATACTCACTCCACTTAGCTTTAATTACTTCTTCACATACCTTGCACAATATACTAGTCAACGATACTGGTCTATAATTTAACGGTTCCATTCTACTACCATTCTTATATATAGGCACAATGTCAGCTCTTTTCCACTCTTTCGGGACTAATCCTGTTCGTATGGAGGTTTCCACAATATCAAATATGGGGTTCAACAATTGATCCTTACATTCTTTTAGCAACCTCCCAGATATGCCATCAGGCCCCATTGATTTATTAATATCCAGATTGCTTATAATTTTCCTTACGTCTTCCTTAGTAACCATGATGTCCTGCATTTGCTTTATTTCCGTAGGCCTTCCTCCCATAAAATGCTCCTCCTTTGTAAACACTTTGCAAAAGTTGTCGTTCAAAATTTCAGCTATCTCTCCAGCATCTTCATATACTTCCCCATTTTTTACCTTTTCTATTGCCTCCCTTTTATTTAGTTTTCCATTTATGAATTTGTAAAACATTTTAGGGTCACTATCACAGTTTTCCACCACCCTCTGTTCATATTCCTTCTGTGCTGTTCTCCTTACTTCAACATATCTATTCCTTGCTGTTTTGTAGACTTCTCTTGATAATACATCACTGTTTTTCTTAAGTTTCTTCCATGCCTTTTCTTTGTTCTTTTTTGCTTCTTCACAATTTCTATTAAACCACTGTTTATTATTTAAAGTCCTCTTTCTGTGATATGGCACAAACTTTTCACAGCAGAGTTATACAAATCCATAAATTTATCGTATTTCAATTGCATATCCCTTTCCTGGTATACCACGGACCAGTCAATTTCATTAAAGAACTCCCTTATATGGTTATAATTTTCCCTAGTATAATTTAATTTTTCCTCCCTGCGTTCCACAATCTTATTCGTGCTTAATTCTGTATCCAGCTCAAAGCTTAGGACATCATGATCGCTTTCCCCAAGGGACTTTCATGTTCAATTTCCTCTTTTAGAGAAATGCCCCTGGTAAATACTAAATCCAACCTTGCTGCAACATCTTGTCCCCTGCACCTTGTTGGTGATCTCACCCACTGTGTCATCAAGTTATTTGTTGCTACTTTTAACAATTCCTCTGCCCACTCACCACCATTCACCACTTCGTAGTCCTCCCACACTATTTCTTTGCAATTAAAGTCTCCAACTATCATCACTCTATCCTTTCTGATGAGTTCTTGCTTCATTCTGTCTAGAGTGTTTCTCATCACCATTTGGTACTGTTCATATTCCCAAGCACTGGTTCTGGGTGGTATGTATACTGTTATAATATTAATATCCCTCTTGCCATCTGTTATAAGCATACTTATCACTTCCTCATTTCTCTTACTATAGTTCACCTCCTTCACTATCAGATCTTCCTTAGTAAGAACCATTATACCACCACCTCCTTTATTTTTCTATCATTTCTCCATACTTTGTAGTGTTTTACATCAAACCAGTCTAGCTTTATTTCGGGCCTTAGCTTTGTTTCCACTACACACATTATGTCCGGTTCATTGTTTCTTAGGTAATCCATACATTCTAGCCTCTTAGACAGAAATCCATCTATATTCATGTAAGTCACTTGCATTCCATTCCTAGTCTCTTTCTTCCATGTTTCAGTCAGTGTAATGTCTATTCCGTCTGTTTTATCCACCACTTCTTCAGCCTCCCATTTCTCATCCTCCAAAAAAAACTTGGTCTTTTTCTCCTTAGTTCTTTCCTCATTCTGCTCTCTCACTTCAGTTACAAGCTCTTTCATTTTCATTCGTTCATCCTGTGTCATATTTCTTCTTATGTAAATTGTTTTGGTTTCCTCAGAGTCCTTAAGTTTCCAAGCCCTCCTCAGCAAGGCCTCAGCTGCCACCTGAGACTTTAATTTCAATTTCAATAGTCTAGTCTTGCCTTCTTCTAAAGCTCCTAGTCTCACACTTTCTCTACCTCAGCATATAGGCATTCTTCCTCCTCGGAGATCTTATTCAGTAAAGACTTAATCTTGTCATTTTCCTTATCCCTCCTATCTTGCCAGTTCCTGTTAGTTTCCTCCCTCAATCCTGTTATGATCACGCATTTTTTCTTTTCAGCAATATCTCTCACCACATACTCATTTTCCTTCAATGCCTTTACCATTTCACTCTGCGTAATCGCTTTAATTTTTTCTTCCTGCTTTTTCATTATCTCCCTAAAGGACTTTTGTACTTCTTGGTGTTCATGTTTCACTTCCTTCATCTTGGCATCAATTAGGTTAAGGCATTCCTCCTTCCCCAAGTCTCCTTTGGATATTTTCTTTTCCATTTCGATGAGTTTAGCCTTCATCTCGTCACATTGTTTCCTTAGATGTTAGTTTTCTTTCTCCATTTCCATTTTCTCCTTCAGTAGCTCTTTGTTCTCTCTCTTTAATATATAGATTTATTTTCTGAAGGTATCGTTCTCTGCTCTCTATCTAATTTTTCTTCTATGGATCTAATATTTAGAAACTTACTTTCTAATGCCTGAATTCTGGAATCCATGTCTAATTTATCTATTTACAGGTATCAGCTCACCACACACAGTCTGACACACAGTGGTGTTAGGAATTATGAGTGTGGTGAGTGTGGGAAAAGATTTGCTACCATTTCTTGTCTCAATAGACACTCCATCAGACACAGTGGGGTGAGGGACTTTAAGTGTGATGATTGTGGCAAGTGTTTCAAGACAAGGGGTGACATTGTCAAGCATGTGAAGGTCCACTTTTGAGGTGGTGTGTTGTGTGGACCAGTGGCACCACACCCGTGCTTGTACTGGTGGTGGTGGTGGTGATCTCTTTGTAAAGGCATTTCAATAAATGTCTAATAAACCTCTGTTTGTTAGTCAATTATCACTCAAGGTGTGTGTGTGTGTGTGTGTGTGTGTGTGTGTGTGTGTGTGTGTGTGTGTGTGTGTGTGTGTGTAACATGGTGTGAAGTTCCTTTCCTGTACAAGGTGTGACTGTGTGTGGTGTTTGGCAGGGTAAGTATTACAAGGTGTGACTGTGTGTGGTATTTGTGACACTTTTGCTTGGCTGATTTGAGCAGTGATGTGTCTTTCCCTGCTGGCCTGTTGGTGCCCCAGGGTGTGCACCAGCCCAGACTGAGCCTTGATGAGCACTGTGGCACGGATGCAGCAGTCTTCACCAAGCTGTGTCAGTCATCACCAACCAGCCGTGTGTGTTGAGTGTGTGACTGAACTCTGAGCAAGGGACCCAACACAGCCCTGCAGTGGTGACCTGTCTCTCTACTGTCCATTCATTGAGTGAATGGAAGAATAAGATGGAACAAAAGAGTACTTTGGAGTGGTACAGAGAGAAAGAGGCCCCGATGTATGAAAAGTGGTACGAGGGAAGTCTGGGTGGTGACCTTCTCTTCCGAGCGAGGGCACAGTGTACGGATGTGAATGCAAGGAGTTACAGATGGTCCGAGTCCCGCAGCAAGGTGTGCCAGATGTGTGACATGGGAGAGGACGAGACGGTGGACAATGTGGTGCTGGAGTGAAGTATGCCAGAGATAGAAATGAAATGATGCAAGTGGTGCTGAGGAAATTGGGGGATGTGAGAGTGAAGATGACAGGAAGGGAATGGATGTTGTTTCTGGTGGGACTGTGCAGAGACAGGAATGACAGGATGATTGAAGCCGTGAAGGAATTCCTGGAGAAAATATGATGAATTTGGTGATTGTATTCTGTTTGTTGTTTTTGTCTCTTTCCTTACAGGAGTGGCCGTTTTAAAGGTCCATGGTTGGCACTTGGCACTGACCATCTCACAAATTTGCGTTTTCAATAAATAGTTTTCTGTTACTGTCACTGCAGGAACTATAGTGTAGAAGTTACTGTTGTCCTCTTCCTCTTCATCCCTTCTTGGATTAACACCCATATTCACACAACGCTCTGCTCTTCCACCAAGATACTTTTTCAAGGCTATAGAGCTGGTAGGGTTGTTTGTTCAAGACATTTTCTCCTGCTAATAATGCAGAAATAGTCTTGATCTGTGACTATAACCCTTAAAAACAGCTCTAAAGATGCTCTAATCTCTCACCAAGACTCTTTTCCAAGGCCACAGAGATGACTGGCCGTATTCTTAAGACATTTTCTCCGGTTGATAATGCAGAAATCTTGTTCATCTGTCACTACAACCTTAAAAACACCCTTAACCCCTTCAGTATCGTGACATGTCTTTATATTTATTCAGGTTAACATGAGTCCATTTTATACACCTTCAAAAATTTCATTGGGTGGATTAAAATAGTGAAGATTCTGGAACATTAAACTTTTGACCTCCATAGAACCTATCTAGTGTAAATAAAATCTTAGTCATACTCAAAAGTCATGGTAAAAAATACATCCCAGTACTGAAGGGGGTAAAAACGCTCTGCTGTCCCACCACCACTCTTCCAAGGACGGAAATGACCAGCCAAGTTTTTAAAGCCAATTTCTCCTTTACATAATCTAGAAATTTTACCAATCCATCACCGGGACCATAAGAATACTCGCTATAAACATGAACACCTTCAATTAAAGCCTTTGGGAAGCGGTAATAGTGAGAGCAGTGTCAAAAGGCTATACCACCAAGACAGCAAGAATGGGACTTAATGCACCTAGATATGCAACAGTAGAGGCTCTTAGGGGAGACATGGGTTGGAGCACTTTTAGAGAAAGGTATGTAAAAGCGACCCTAAGGTATAAGGCTAGGTTAGAGCGAATGAACGATGCTAGAATAGTGAGAAAAGTGTTTGTGTGGAATGTCAGGAGTAGCAAGTGGGGAAAAAGTGTGTCAGGATGGTGGTGAAGAGTGGTCTAATAGCTAGTTGGGCTTTTCAGCAGCTAGAAGGAAGGCACTGGAGTATGATTGTTAGAAATGGAGAGGGTAGAGAATGGGATGTAAGGAAGTGGAGGAGTGAGATAGACAGAGTAGTGAAAGGTGTGGGACTGAGTGACTGGAGGAATAGGATTGAGCAAAAGAGTACCTTGGTATGGTATAGAGAGAAAGAGGCGCCAATGTATGAAAAGTGGTATGATGGAAGCCTGGGTGGTGATCTTCTCTTCCGAGCTAGGGCACAGTACATGGATGTAAATGCAAGGAATTATAGATGGTCAGAGTCTCGCAGCAAAGTGTGCCAGATGTGTGACGTGGGAGAGAACAAGACGGTGAAGCATGTGGTGGTGGAGTGTGTGAAGTATGCCAGAGACAGGTATGA
Organism: Portunus trituberculatus; assembly: GCF_017591435.1. Lineage (NCBI taxonomy): Eukaryota > Metazoa > Arthropoda > Malacostraca > Decapoda > Portunidae > Portunus > Portunus trituberculatus. The sequence continues at coordinate 11,198,321 of NC_059256.1, read as the reverse complement.
GATGATGCAAGTGGTGGTGAGTGAGCTGGGGCATGACAGAGTGGAGATGACAGGAAGGGAATGGATGGTGTTGCTGCTGGGACTCTGTGGGGAGACGAATGAAAGGATGATAGAGGCTGTGAAAGAGTTCCTGGAGAGAATGTGGCGTGCTAGATGCAGGAACTAGTGATGTGAAAGATGGTGACTGTCCTTTTTATTGTTAGTATTTCCCTTATTTTCCCTACAGGCGCTGCTGATACAAAAAAAAAAAATTAATGCGTCACCTGTAGCATCGAGATCAAGAACAAGACCAGCCCTATCAGCTGACAAAGAGGGCGAGAAGCATTATTATTACTATTTTCCCTTTTCCTGCTTCACAATGTTCGCTGGGCTTGCCTCCAATAATGCACAAGGTAGGGAAGGTGTTGCAGTGTGGGTAGGGGAAGGGAGACGAGTGAATGAGGGAGATAAAGGAGTAAAATAGGAAGATAAGGAAAAAAAATGATGCCTGGGTTGATGTCGTGACGTATTTTATTTGCCTCTATTTCACCAGGATGTTGCAATGGTGACTCCCTGGTTCATTAGAAGTGTTAAGTGAGTGTTGTAGTTACTTATATGTCAAGGAAAGCAAGGATGAGTGGTTATGTAGAGAGAAAAGAGCAAAAAGGTGAATATTTTAAAGTTAATTTCCCAATCTAAGAAATCCTGGATAACGTAGAAATTTTTGCAACTTTTCCTAATATTGTTCCATTTTTTACCAGGATTTGTGAGAGAGAGAGAGTGTGTGTGTGTGTGTGTGTGTTTGAGTAAGTGAGTGTGTCTTAAAATGATGTAATAATTCTCTCTCTCTCTCTCTCTCTCTCTCTCTCTCTCTCTCTCTCTCTCTCTCTCTCTCTCAGACCACAACCGGCCAGAGTTATATGAAGAAGTGAAGCTTTATACAAATGCAAGAGAGAGAGAAAAGTAAGTAGTAGTAGTAGTAGTAGTAGTAGTAGTAGTGGTAATGATAGTGATAGTAGTAGTAGTAGTTGTAGTAATAATAGTAGTAGCTGTTATAGTGATAGTGATGGTGGTAGTAGTAGTAATTGTTGTTGTAGTAGTGGTAGAAGTATTGGTAGTAGTAGTAGTAGTAGCAATAGTAGTAGTAGTAGTAGTGAAAAAATTATATTGAGTGTTTTTTTACATATATATGAATACATGATTACGTGTTGTTGTTGTTGTTGTTGTTGTTGTTGTTGTTGTTGTTCCCAGGTACGACAATCTGGCCGAGCTGTACGCTGTCATCAACACACTGCAGTCCCTAGAGAAAATGTACATCAAGGTGAGACAGACAGACAGACAGACAGACAGAGAGAGAGACAGACAGACAGACAGACAGACAGACAGACAGACAGACAGACAGACAGACAGAGAGAGAGAGAGAGAGAGAAGCGAGAATGTTAAGAATGAATGTAGATGGATATTTAGAGTGAGAGAGAGAGACAGACAGACAGACAGACAGACAGACAGACAGAGAGAGAGAGAGAGAGAGAGAGAGAGAGAGAGAGAGAGAGAGAGAGACATCAAGAGACACTGAGACAGACAGACAGAGAGAGAGAGAGACAGACAGACAGAGAGAGAGAGAGAGAGAGAGAGAGAAGCGTGAATGTTAAGAATGAATGTAGATGGATATTTAGAGAGAGAGAGAGAGAGAGAACGTTGAAATTGAATATAGACAGATATTTAGAGGCAAATGTAGATTAAAGCTAGGTTCACACATGTCAATATGCAACTGAAATTACAAGTCAGAAGATCTTCCAACTGGAGAAAGAAGCCAGTCACAAAACAAGAGCGATGTGTTGGTCTTGTTCAGTCGATAGTGACTTTGTTTACATTGTGATGCCACGGAGAAAGGTTTGAGAGTTTGGTGTCTCTCTCTCTCTCTCTCTCTCTCTCTCTCTCTCTCTCTCTCTCTCTCTCTCTCTCTCTCTCTCTCTCTCTCTCTCTCTCTCGGATTTGGTCATAGTCGTCATTGTCACCACAGAAGAACATTTTATTGCTTCCTGTTTGTTGACATTGACTTCCCTCTGTCCATACTTCTAGCAACTTGTAATTTCAGTCGCATATTGACTCGTGTGAACCCAAGAATATGTAGAGAGAGAGAGAGAGAGAGATTTTAACATACAACTAATTTATGAATGCTGCTACTCCTACTACTACTACTACTACTACTACTACTACTACTACTACTACTACTACTACTACTACTACCACTCCTCCTCCTCCTCCTCCTCCTCCTCCTCCTCCTCCTCCTCCTCCACCACCACTACCACCACTACCACTACTACTACTACTACCACTACTATTTCAGGATGTGGTGCCCCCGAAGGAATACACAGCTTGGTGCAGCAAGTTATTGGTGCAGTACAAAGCAGCATTCAAATTGGTGCAGTGTGAAGAGTACTCAACTGTTGAAAGCTTTGTTAAGAAGTACAAGGTGTGTGTGTGTGTGTGTGTGTGTGTGTGTGTGTGTGTGTGTGTGTGTGTGTGTGTGTGTGTGTGCTTTACGGTGGTGTGGCCCCGTCTCCATATCTACACTTATCCAATGTTTCTTTGAAGCTGTGCACACTCGTTGGTGACACCACTTCCTCACTCAAACTGTTCCACGTCTCAACACATCTTTGTGAGAAACTCTATTTTTTAACATCTCTCAGACATCTTCCCTTCCTCAGCTTTTTACTATGCAATCTTGTGCTTCTAGTGTCATATTCTTCACTATTTTTTAACATCTCTCAGACATCTTCCCTTCCTCAGCTTCTTACTATGCAATCTTGTGCTTCTAGTGTCATATTCTTCACTATTTTTTAACATCTCTCAGACATCTTCCCTTCCTCAGCTTTTTACTATGCAATCTTGTGCTTCTAGTGTCATATTCTTCACTATTTTTTAACATCTCTCAGACATCTTCCCTTCCTCAGCTTTTTACTATGCGATCTTGTGCTTCTAGTGTCATATTCTTCTCTCAGGATCAGTTTCTCATTATCCACTTGGTCCATTCCATTGATCAATTTATAAACTTGTATCAGCTCCCCTCTCTCTCTCTCTCTCTTCTCTGTTCCAGGGTTGGTAGATCCATAGCCTTTAGTCTCTCCTCATATGTCATCCCTTCAAATTCTGGAACCATTCTTGTAGCCATTTTTTGTAGTCTCTCCAACTTCCTTATGTGTTTCTTTTTATGAGGGGTCCACACTACTCCTGCATATTCCAATCTAGGTCTTATTATAGTGTGTGTGTGTGTGTGTGTGTGTGTGTGTGTGTGTGTGTGTGTGTGTGTGTGTGTGTGTGTGTGTGTGTGTGTTTTATATTCTTTTCCCTTTTTTTTTCTTCTTTTTTTCCTTTTTATTGATAGTTTAGTCTCTCTCTCTCTCTCTCTCTCTCTCTCTCTCTCTCTCTCTCTCTCTCAAGATGTTATTTTTGTGAGTGTAAATAATAATAATAATAATAATAATAATAACAAAGATGAGAAGAAGAAGAAGAAGAAGAAGAACAAAGAATTAGATAGACAATTGAACACACACACACACACACACACACACACACACACAGTCTACATATCTCCGTGTACATGTGTTTGTGTGTGTGTGGTGTGTCATCTTTAACCCTTCCTTACCCTACCGCCCCCATAGCTGGACTGCCCGGCCGCCCTGGAGAGGATAAGAGAAGATCGACCTATCACCATTAAGGATGATAAAGGGAATACCAGTAAATGCATTGCTGATATTGTCTCGGTAAGTGTCTGTGTGTGTGTGTGTGTGTGTGTGTGTGTGTGTGTGTGTGTGGCGGTCACCCATCCAAGTGTTAACCGGAGACCTTGCTGTTTAACCTCACTTATCTCACTGGACGTGGGATATTCAGTGTGTGTGTGTGTGTGTGTGTGTGTGTGTGTGTGTGTGTGTGTGTGTGTGTAAGCCTAACCTAACCTAGCCTAACCAAATCAAAATTAAATAGAACTGAATTAAACTGATTATTCCACCAAACCTAACCTAACCTAACTAATCTTCTGTCTCTAATTCTCTCTCTCTCTCTCTCTCTAACCTAACCTAATTTAACTCTCCTTCTCTCTCTCTCTCTCTCTCTCTTCCCAGCTCTTCATTACGGTGATGGACAAACTGCGTCTCGGAATCAACGCCAATGATGAACTTCAGCCTGACCTCAAGGACCTTCACGACAACATGACACGCCTCTCCCTCATCCCGCAGGTCAGTTTGGTGGCTTGGCTGTGTAACTCTTGCCATGCTTCTGGTGCTGCGTTTGATATTATACACAATAGATGCGTTCCTAGAGGCATTGCGTGTTTCAAAATTGACGTAAAACAAACTTGCAATCCTCCTAAAAAACGCTGGGTATTAGGGCGATGTGGGACGTGGGGCAAATCATGTCAAAACAAACACATCGTAATATTTTTTTTTTTTTTTTTTTTTTGGTCGCATATTAACAAACGCACGTCAATCAAGAGTTCCCTTTAGTTCCTGAGAGTTTTTATTTATTTATTTATTTTTGTATCATCTCTATATCAATGAAAAGGCCAACTTGATAGCCGGTTCTCTACAAGGAAGGAAAACGCTGGTCAAAACTATGGAGGAGCATTTGTCTTCATATAGCCATCTTGAAGGAAGTGAAGTGGTAGGAAGGTGGAAACACAGAAGCAGGCAGGGAGTTCCAGAGTGTGCCGGAGAAGGTCATGTGTGTAAGAATGTGTAGGTGAAGGTCATGTGTAGCATCGATCAGTAGGTTGGGATTAACACCACTCAAATTCCTGTGTTTCCTAACCCATGTGGTGGTGGTGGTGGTGGTGGTGGTGTTAGTAATGCAGAAATGTTGTTAATCTGTCACTACATCCATAAAAACACCCTTAAAAACCCGCATCACTTCAGCAAGAGCCATTTAAAACAGTGCTTCTCGTGCTAGTAATGCAGAAATCTTGTTAGTCTGTCACTACAACCTTAAAAACACTCTGCTCACACTTCCTTACACTGTCTCACCTTGAAGGCACCACTAACCACACCAAGCTCTCACCAGCCAGTGCTCTAACCTGTCCGAAAGGCATCCTATGTTTTTAAAAGCTGTCAGAGGAAGAAGATAAAGAGAAAAGGAGAGAAACCTAATCTAACCTTCCTCTTCTCACTGTTCTTCCTCCCTGTCATCCTCTTCCTCCTTCTTCACCTCCTCCTCGTCTCTTCTCCCACTTCCTGTCCTCCACTGTTCTTCCATTCCTTCTCTGAATCTTGGTGAACAGAAGGTGAAGGAATTACTCTTAGTTCTTGAAGACTCTTGGTGAACAGAATGCAAAGAACTAACCAAAAAGTGTTCTCTATTTTTTTAACGTTCTTGAAGACTTTTGCCAAACAGAAGGCGAAGAAATATTGTTTTTAAATAAATGTTCAAAGATTCTAACCCAACCTAACCTAACCTAACCCAACTCTTTACATTGATTTTTTGCATTTTTAACAGACATTGAGGTGCATTTGTGACCGTTTGATATTTGCATTTTTAACAGACATTGAGGTGCGTTTGTTGACCTTATTTACAAGTGTTTCTGTGGATGTTTGTTGTTTAATTTTGAGTTCTTATGCAAAACACCCATAACGCACTCTTTAACACCCCATAACACACCAAAACACCCCAAAACCACCCCTAAAACACGTTCAAAATGCTCAAAACACCTCAAACTACCACTCAAAACACTCAAAACACTCCAAAACACCCCAAAACATACCCAAAACATTCATAACATACCTGAAATACTTAAAACACCCCAAATCACCTCCAAACACCCCCAAATCACCTCCAAACACCCCCTAAACACCCATAACATCCCAGAACATACTCAAAACACTCCAAAACACTTTCAAAACACCAAAAACACTCCAAAATATCCCAAAACACCACTTAAACACCCAAACATCCAAAACACCCTCCAAACATCACAAAACACATCCAAAACACTCAAAACATCCAAAACACACCCAAAACACCTCAATTCACCCACAAAACACTGCAAACACACCCAAAACACACCAGATCACCCACAAAACACCCAAAACACACCAAAACACACCAAAATACACTCATAACACCTCAAACACACCCAAAACACCACAACACACCTAAACACACCAAAACACCCCAAACACACCAAAACACCACAAAACACCCCAAACACACCAAAACACACCAAACACACCAAAACACACCAAAACACCACAAAACACACCAAACACCACAAAACACTCAAAACACCACAAAACACACCAAACACCACAAAACACACCAAACACCACAAAACACACTAAACACACCAAAACACCACAAAACACACCAAAACACACCCAAAACACACCAAAACACCACAAAACACACCAAACACACCAAAACACACCAAAACACCACAAAACACCACAAAACACTCCAAAATACCCAAAACACCACAAAACACACCAAAACACACCAAACACCCTAAACACACCAAACACACCCAAAACACCCAAAACACCCAAAACACACAAAACACACCAAAACATACCAAAACACCACAAAACACTCAAAACACCACAAAACACACGAAACACCAAAAACACCTGAAACACACCAAACACACCAAAACACACCAAAACACCAAAACACACCAAAACACCACAAAACACTCCAAAACACCCAAAACACACCAAAACACACCAAAACATACCAAAACACACCAAAATCACACTAAACACCACAAAATCACTCCAAAACACCACAAAACACACACAAAACACACCAAAACACACCAAAACACACCAAAACACCACAAAATACACCAAAACACCACAAAACACCCAAAACACCACAAAACACACCAAAACACACCAAAACACCACTAAACACACCAAATCATGCCAAAACACCACAAACACACCAAATCACACCAAAACACACCAAAACACCACAAAACACCCAAAACACACCAAAACACACCAAAACACCACAAAACACACCCAAAACACACCAAAACACCACAAAACACACCAAAACACCACAAAACACACCAAAACACCACAAAACACACCAAAACACCACAAAACACACCAAAACACCACAAAACACTCCCAAAACACACCAAAACACCACAAAACACACCAAAACACCCATTTTTTTTACTATGTCACATATAAAAAGAGATTTCAATAGTTTTTCTTTGTTTTTTTTATATTTTTTCCCCCTAGTGACCTTTAACCTGTAAGTGGTCAACCACATACATGTACCTGAAGTCTGGAGTCAATCATGCACAAGGACGTTCGCCGTTTCTCGTTTTCCACGCGTTTGAAATTCCGTAAAGCTTCAATATTTATGTTTGAGGCATCTAGCATGTATTAGCACAGTTTTCCGCTATTCTGACATAGGTTAGTCATCGCCCTCCCCTCCCCTGCCCCACCCCACGCCTCCCTGCCACCCGCCTTGCCTTGCCTTGCCAGGACCAAAACAAAGTGACGTTTGGTATTATTTCTTGAGCTTAGATACTGAAGGTAAATATTTTGTGGTAAACTAAGCTGATTATTTTTTTTACATTATATTTACAGTATTTACAAGTGTGTTTTGTATATTTGTTTCGTAAAATAAGGGTTTGATTTACGGCTACGTTGCCATTGTACACATGTCTCGTAGCAGAAAAATATCGAGTAAATGATTAAGCATAGCCTCATTTAGAAGTCAATTTAAACCTCTAACTCTCTATTTTTCTATGTCTATTTTGAGTTACATGGAATAAGAAAAGAAAGGGGAATTTTTTGTGACCTGGATGAGTATTGGAAGATAAATCAGTGCTGGCCTCTTACGGGTTAAATGTATCTTTGCGTATAGCTTTGTAATAATAATAATGATGATAATAATAGTAATAATAATAATTGTTGTTGTTGTTTATCTAATATTTTTTTCTTCTTCTTCTTCTTCTTCTTCTTCTTCTTCTTCTTCTTCTTCTTCTTCTTCTTCTTCTTCTTCTTCTTTATTCTCTATTTCTTCATTGCATTTTATCTTCTGTTTCTTCTTTTATTTCTCCTCCTCCTCCTCCTCCTCCTCCTCCTCCTCCTCCTCCTCCTCCTCCTCCTCCTCCTCCTCCTGCCCAAAATTTTCCTCCTTCATCTCTCCTTACATATCTTTCAATTCATAACCTCCTCCTCCTCCTCCTCCTCCTCCTCCTCCTCCTCCTCCTCCTCCTCCTCCTCCTCCTCCTCCTCCTCCTCCTCCTCCTCCTCCTGCCCAAAATTTTCCTTCATCTCTCCTTACATATCTTTCAATTCATAACCTCCTCCTCCTCCTCCTCCTCCTCCTCCTCCTCCTCCTCCTCCTCCTCCCTCCTCCTCCTCCTCCTCCTCCTGCCCAAAATTTTCCTTCATCTCTCCTTACATATCTTTCAATTCATAACCTCCTCCTCCTCCTCCTCCTCCTCCTCCTCCTCCTCCTCCTCCTCCTCCTCCTCCTCCTCCTCCTCCTCCTCCTCCTCCTCCTCCTCCTCCTCCTGCTCTTCCCCCAGGATTGCGAGGGTCGGGTCAAGGTCAGGGAGTGGATTGTGACCTTGGAGGGAATGACAGCAGATGAGACCCTTTCCGAGACACAGGTTCGCCAAATGATCTTCGACCTTGAATCAGCTTACAATGCTTTCAACAGGCTCCTCCAGCACACCTAGGCCTATAGGGTGCTCTGGGGGGGGGGTTAGGGTTGGTTAGGTTAGAGAGAGAGAGAGAGTGACAGTCAGTTATCCATAGACCCTTCCTAATGTCAATAAAATGGTCTAATGGTACACAAAACTCAAGGTAAAAATGTGTCCCAGTACTGAAGGGGTTAAAATAGTGAAGACTGTGGCCATTAATCTTGTGACCTCCATAGACCCTTGCTAATGTCAATAAAATGGTCTAATGGTACACAAAACTCAAGGTAAAAATGTGTCCCAGTACTGAAGGGGTTAAAATAGTGAAGACTGTGGCCATTAATCTTGTGACCTCCATAGACCCTTGCTAATGTCAATAAAATGGTCTAATGGTACACAAAACTCAAGGTAAAAATGTGTCCCAGTACTGAAGGGGTTAAAATAGTGAAGACTGTGGCCATTAATCTTGTGACCTCCATAGACCCTTGCTAATGTCAATAAAATGGTCTAATGGTACACAAAACTCAAGGTAAAAATGTGTCCCAGTACTGAAGGGATTAAAATAGTGAAGACTGTGGCCATTAATCTTGTGACCTCCATAGACCTTTGCTAATGTCAATAAAATGATCTAATGGTACACAAAACTCAAGGTAAAAATGTGTCCCAGTACTGAAGGGGTTAAAATAGTGAAGACTGGCCATTAATCTTGTGACCTCCACAGTCTTCACAATTTTACCTTGAGTTTTGTGCACCATTAGACCATTTTATTGACATTAACAAGGGTCTATGGAGGTCACAAGATTAATGGCCCACAGTCTTAACTATTTCAACCCCCCACATGAGTTTCTGAAGCTTTTAAGTCACCAAATAGTCACCACAGGGAATATGGAAGCACGTCACGCTACTGAAGGGGTTAATGTACTAAAGAACTCTATATTATAAACAGAGAGTCATTAGCATAGATTTATATAGAGAAACCTTTATTATCTTTCCATTGCTCTATTGCAAAGCCTAATAAATGAAGAAAAAGTTATAGATGAAATTTTCTCTATCCTTTCTTTCATTTCTCTTTCTTTTTCTCTTTTCTGACTGAATTAGGTAAAGATTTGTGAAGATTTGAGGGTATTTGTATGAGTTCTGTAGTTCTGTTGGTGGTGCTCAGAAGGAAGGAATTGTGTGTTCTGTGGTGGTGGTGGTTGTAGTAGTAATTGTAGTAGTAGTAGTAGTAGTAGTAGTAGTAGTGATGGTGGTGGTTGTGCACTAACAATTGTGACAGCTTCCTACCACACACACACACACACACACACACACTGCCTAATTATAAGATAAGATATTTTTTTGTAATATTGAAGGAAAAAGTATATTAATCATCCTCCTCCTCCTCCTCCTCCTCCTCTTCCTTCCTCCTCCTCCTCCTCCTCCTGGTATTCTGAGATGGAGATAAAAATATTCCTTATAAAAATGTTTCTATAATAATAATGATAATAATGCGGTTCCTTTTCATAGTGTTAAGGAAGTAGAGTACGATAATAGTAAACATGGGTACGATAGTTTGATGTCCTTCTTTGGATAGTAAATTAAATAAAGCCAATAAAAAAATGACTTATATAATTAAATAATGTAATCAAATAAAATAACAAATAGTCATAAAAAAGAAAATATTAGAAACTGGATACGATAATGGTGAAAAAAATAGATAATAGAAAATAAACGATAATTAATTAATCCAAATAAAAATATATATAGTTACAAGAATAATAAAAGCAAAAAAATAAATAAGTAAATAAATAGACATGAAATAAGACAACAAAATAATAAAAAAAGCGAAAAATAAAATGTTAGTACGATAATAGTGAAAAGAGGTATGAGAGTTTGTAGCGTCTTCCTGCACAGCGTAAATTAAATTAAAAAAAAAAAAAAAACTGTTACAAGGATAATAAAAAGCTAAAATAGATAAATAAACTAATATAAAACAAGAAATAATAATGAAGGAAAATGTAAAGGATCTTAGTACGATAATAGCAAAAATAGGTACGAGAGCTTAATTTCCATCTCTGCTCATCGTAAATTAGATAAATAAAACAATGAGGTATTTACAAGTCTTAAATAAATAAATAATCTAATCAAATAAAGCAAGAAATAATAATGAAGGAAAATGTAAAGAAACTGAGTACGATAATAGTCAAAATAGGTACGAGAGTTTTTAGCGTCCTTTGCACAGCGGAAAATAAGATAAAGCAAAATATATAATTAAAACGATGATAAAAGCAATAATAGATAAATAAGTAAAGAAAGTAATAAAATGAAACAAGAAATAATCAAAAGGAAGGAAAATCTGGGAAACTGAGTACGATAATAGTAAAAATAGGTATGATAGTTTAATGTCCATCTCTGCTCAGCGTAAATAAAATAAATAAATCAAAGAAATAGGTAAAGGTCTTAAATTAATCAATAAATAAATAAACTAATTAAATAAAACAAGAAATAATCATAAGGAAGAAAAATGTGAAGAATTACAAGTCTTAAAATGAATAAATAAATAAATAATCTGATAAATGAATAAATAATGTGATAAAAAACAGTAAAAAAGGATGAAAAATGAGAAGAATCCAAGTACGATAATAGTTAAAATAGGTACGATAGTCTATTTTATTCTATTTTATCTATTTTTACACAGCAAAAATTAGATAAAACGAATAAAAAAGTAATTACAAGTCTTAAATAAATAAATAAGTAAATAATCTAATAAAAAAACAGGAATTAATAGAAAAAAAATAATGGATGGAATGGCGGAAGTGACGTCACCAACCTAAACAAAAACCAGCATGGCGGCGTTTCCCTTCCTGCCCGCCACTTCCTCATTTTCATCGCCAATCATCGCCTCAGCGCCGCCATTAATCGACACCAAATTCACCAAGAAGACGCACCATTTATTCCTCTGCACGCCATTATGTCTTGGTGAGTGATTAATTAATGGTAAATTGGAGAAATAAGGAGATAAATAAGGGTGTGTGATTTCTTTGGCCATTTTTATTATTTTTTACTTTCTCTTCCTGTTCTTGTTTTTTATTTATTTTCTTCTTCTTCCTGATAAACAAAAAAATACAAACAAAATTCGCACGAAATAATAATAATAAATAGAATGAATGATAATAATGATAATAATAGTAATAGTAGTAGTAATAATAATAATAATAATGATAATAATAGTAATAATAATAGTAATAATAATAATGTTAAGAAAATGATAATAATGATAATAATAATAATAATAATAAAAATAAAAATAATAATGATAATAATAATAATAATAATAATAATAATAATAATAATAATCATGATAATAATAACAATGATAATAATAATAATAACAATAATAATAATAATAATAATAATAATAATAATAATAATAATAATAATAATAATAATAATAATCGTGATAATAGTAACAATAATAATAATAATAATAATAATAATAATAATAATAATAATAATAATAATAATAATAATAATAATAATAATAATAATAATAATAATAATAATAATAATAATAATAATAATAATAATAATAATAATAATAATAATAATAATAATAATAATAATAATAATAATAATAATAATAATAATAACAACAATAATAATAGTAAAACTAAACACGAAAAAAATAAAAGATTGAAATAGAAGCTTAGAATTATATATAAAAAAATAATAAAAATAAATAAAGATACACCGTTGTTTTTTTTTCTTTCTTTTTTTTCTTTCTCTTGACAATATCCCCCCTCCCCTCACAGACACCCCTCTACACAATAACCATGAGAATAATGAAAAAAAAAATAATGGAAATAAGAAAATAATGATAAAAATAAGAAAAAAAAGCTTAAAAATAACAAGAAAAATATTTAAAACTTGATTGAAAATAGTGGAAAATAAGGAAATAATAATAAAAATAAAAGAAATAAATAAAACTAGATTAAAGATAGTGGAAATAAGGAAATAATGATAGAAATAAGAAAAAGCTTAAAATAACAAGAAAAATATTTAAAACTTGATTGAAAATAGTGGAAAATAAGATTAACAGACGCACCTTTACAAAATAACCATAAAAATAATGAAAATAATGAAAATAATGAAAATACGAGTAAAATTTTAAACATCAATAAGGAAAAAAGGACTGAAAAAAATGAGAAAAATATTTAAAACTTATGAAAAAAAAAATAGTTGAAATAATAATCGAAGGTCAAAATTGTAAAGACGCGATGAAAATACAAGAAAAATATTTAAAACTTGTAAAAAAATGAAAAAAATAATAATAAAATGTTAGAATTAAAAAAATGAACTAAAAAGAAGAAAAAATTGAAAGAAAATGAAAATAGGTCAAAATTATAAAGATGAACTAAAAAACAAGAAAAATATTTAAAACTTATGAAAAAAAATTGAAAAAAAATGAAAATAGGTCAAAATTATAAAGATGAACTAAAATACAAGAAAAATA
>NC_059256.1:11165191-11167691 GCF_017591435.1 Portunus trituberculatus | reverse complement strand
ACCTGCCGCTGCCCCCGCCGCGCCCCCGCCCGCCCCACAAGGCCGCCCGCTTCTCCGCTGGGGACTTGCCGGAGTGCAGCGCCCCGCGGCGCGGCCCCCAGAGGCCCGTGTCGTCCGGTGGGCGGCTGGGGCAGGGCGAGGGCTGGGGCGGGCCGGAGCGGGCGTGGGCACTCACCACCGCCCCAGACTCTGCCTTCTCGCGGCAGCTGGCGCGCGTGACGCACGGCGCACAGCTGTACGACGACCACGACGATGACGACCAAGACGACCACAACGACCACGACGATTCGCGCCGCGCCCGCCCCGACGCCCGCCTCACCTGCCTGAGGGACGCCCGCGCCTGCTGGGAGAGTGTGGCCGCGCCCCAACCCTCGTGTGAGCCGCGGCTGTCGCGTGAGAGCGTGGGTGCGCGCGTAGTGGTGGGGGGAGTGGAGCCGGGCACGCTGCGGTACGTGGGGCGCGCTGCCTTCGCTGCTGGGGAGTGGGCGGGCGTGGAGCTGGACCTGCCACTCGGCAAGAACGACGGATCCGTGGACGGCGTCATCTACTTCACCTGCCGCTCCCCTCACGGCATCTTCGCGCCGCTTTCCCGCGTGGCGCCCGCACCGCACGACGCCGCGCCGCTAGGCATGCCCGGCCCCGCCCCAGCACCCACGCCCGCGCCTACCGCCCTGCCCAGACAGCTGACGGACTCCTCTCCCGAGGGGCCTGAGTTTCCCGGGGTGCGCGGTGGGGCGCGGCGCGGGGCGGGCGAGGATGGCGAGGAGGTGGCGGGCAGCCCCGGCAGCCCCGGGGACGCCACGTGTGACGACTCCTCGCTGGGCATCCTCACGCCGGACCAGATGCCGGACTTCACCGTCACCGCCTCCGCCTCGCTGGGCCGCTCGCCCTCAGACGAGGACGTGGCGGCGCTCGAGGACGAGGTGTGTGAGGGCGCGGCAGCGACAGTGGCGGCGAGCAGCGAGGGCGCGGGGTGTAGCGGCGGCGGGCGGTGCGAGGGCAAGGAGTTGCCACGGTGGGACTCGGACCCCAGCGTGGCGGCGCTGGACGAGGAGCTCTTCCGAAGCGACGTGACCGCCATCATCCGCGAACTGCGCTCCTCCGCCGAGGCCACCTCCTCAGGGGGCTCCTCCCCATCACGCCCCCGCCCCTCGCCAGACACTGAGCGCTTCCAACGCGACGAGGAGCGCCTGCAGCAGGAGGACGACGACGCCCACGCTCACGCCCATGCCGCGCGTCGCCACCAACCACAATCACCTCCCGCCCCGGGCGTGGTGCCGCGGGGCGGGACGTGCCCACCGCTGCCCGAGCTCCGCGAAGTACCGGGCGGCGTGGATCTTGCACGCCTGCCCGCAGTGGCGCGACGCGCGGCGCCCCTCACCACGCGGCTGCTGCTGGCGGCGGCGGCGCCGGGAGAGGTGACACCGGAGACGGAGGCGGCGTGGAGTGGGGGCGTGGTGGGCGTGGTGGGCGTGGTGGGCGGCGCTGCCATGACTACCAGCGCGGGCAGCCTGGACCAGGGGTACCAGGGTGACGCGGAGTGTGACCCGCGCTCTGAGGGCGGCACGGGCACGGCGTCGTCGCCCACGGAGGACGTGCGGCTGTTCCAGGGTGTGATGGACGTGGAGGCGGACGTCAGCCTGGGCGAGGACGACCACGAGGCGGACCACCACGGGGGCGGCGCACAGCGGGGCGACCGCTCGGCGCGCATCATTGATGGCAAGCTGTACCACGCGCCCCGTGAGCTGGCGCGCCCGCATGACCCCAACGCCTCCGAGATGGACTCCTCGGGCTTTTACTCTGACCTGGACCCGCGGGACCGCGACGCCGAGGACGAGAGCGCCAGGACTGACCTGGAGCCCGTGCAGGAGGCGCTGGGCGGCGCCGCCCTCCACGACTCCCTGCTGGAGGACGACTCCCGCGGCGCCGCCTCGCTGCATGACTCCCTGCTGGACGAGGACACGCGCGCCGACCACTCCCTCGACGACGACCGCAGCTCAGCCTCCACCCTCAGGCCAGAGTCCAAGGACCCCACCCTCAGCGACGCCCACGACCCGCCCACCACAGACCCAACGCCACCCACCACCACCACCACCACCACCACCACCACCAACACCAACACCAACACCACCACCAACCTGCCCTCCCCTGGCGACGCCTTGCCTCCAGGCACCACCATCATCCCCACCACCGCCACCACCACCCTCACCAATCCCCCATCCACACCCCTCATTGTGGCCCCCGCCACGCAGTCCCCGCAAGACCACGACGCCCCCACCCCTCCCCCTCCCCCGCTGACCCAGGACGCACCATCCACGTCCGACAATCTCGCAGGCGTCGACGCCGAGGAGGAGAGTGCGCGTGCACGCGCCCGTACCTACGACAAACCGTGGTTGGCCCGCCCTGCGGTGCCGCGGCGGCGGGAAGAGCCGCGACGCGCACTGCCCCCCCCGCCACCCATGCCCAAGCGTAACGTGCAGTCTAAGCTGAAGGCCCTGCT
>NC_059256.1:11142691-11145191 GCF_017591435.1 Portunus trituberculatus | reverse complement strand
TCTAATGGTACACAAAACTCAAGGTAAAAATGTGTCCCAGTACTGAAGGGGTTAAAATAGTGAAGACTGTGGCCATTAATCTTGTGACCTCCATAGACCCTTGCTAATGTCAATAAAATGGTCTAATGGTACACAAAACTCAAGGTAAAATGTGTCCCAGTACTGAAGGGGTTAAAATAGTGAAGACTGTGGCCATTAATCTTGTGACCTCCATAGACCCTTCCTAATGTCAATAAAATGGTCTAATGGTACACAAAACTCAAGGTAAAAATGTGTCCCAGTACTGAAGGGGTTAAAATAGTGAAGACTGTGGCCATTAATCTTGTGACCTCCATAGACCCTTGCTAATGTCAATAAAATGGTCTAATGGTACACAAAACTCACGGTAAAAATGTGTCCCAGTACTGAAGGGGTTAAAATAGTGAAGACTGTGGCCATTGATACGACACACGAGGCTTCTACACCACTGATACGACACACGAGGCTTCTACACCACTGATACGACACACGAGGCTACTACACCACTGATACGACACACGAGGCTTCTACACCATTGATACGACACACGAGGCTTCTACACCATTGATACGACACACGAGGCTTCTACACCACTGATACGACACACGAGGCTTCTACACCACTGATACGACACACGAGGCTTCTACACCATTGATACGACACACGAGGTTCTTACACCATTGATACGACACACGAGGCTTCTACACCACTGATACGACACACGAGGCTTCTACACCACTGATACGACACACGAGGCTGCTACACCACTGATACGACACACGAGGCTTCTACACCACTGATACGACACACAAGGCTTCTACACCACTGATACGACACACGAGGCTTCTACACCATTGATACGACACACGAGGTTCTTACACCATTGATACGACACACGAGGCTACTACACCACTGATACGACACACGAGGCTACTACACCACTGATACGACACACGAGGCTTCTACACCATTGATACGACACACGAGGTTCTTACACCATTGATACGACACACGAGGCTTCTACACCATTGATACGACACACGAGGCTTCTACACCACTGATACGACACACGAGGCTTCTACACCACTGATACGACACACGAGGCTCCTACACCACTGATACGACACACGAGGCTCCTACACCATTGATACGACACACGAGGCTTCTACACCACTGATACGACACACGAGGCTTCTACACCACTGATACGACACACGAGGCTCCTACACCACTGATACGACACACGAGGCTCCTACACCATTGATACGACACACGAGGCTTCTACACCATTGATACGACACACGAGGCTTCTACACCACTGATACGAATTTTGAAAGAAGGTTAATTAATACACGTTTTATTGAATATTATTGAGAATTATTGATGGAAATTGATTTAGAAAGGACGAAATTGGAAAAAAAAATAAACTTGACTGAATTAAAAGATGCTTAATTAAAATACGTGTTTGTTTGCATGACTTCTAAATAATTATAGAAATACATTTACAAACGAAGAAATTAGAAAAAAAAAAAGATTTGAGACTGAACTAAAACTTATTGATGGAAATTGATTTAGAAACGAAAAAAAATATAAAAAAGACTTGACTGAACTGAAAGATGCTTAATTAAAATACGTGTTTGTTTACATGACTTCTAAATAATGATAGAAATATATTTACAAACGAAGAAATTAGAAAAAATATATATATCTCAGACTTTACTAAAACTTAATTGAACTTAAAGATTGTTAATTAATATACGTGTTAATTGAAAATGACACACATACATATTACTAGAAATTAATTAAGAATAGTGTGTTTACAAACGAAGAAATTAGAAAAAATATATATATCTCAGACTGCACTAAAACTTAATTGAACTAAAAGATTGTTAATTAATATACGTGTTAATTGAAAATGACACACATACATATTACTAGAAATTAATTAAGAATAGTGTGTTTACAAACGAAGAAATTAGAAAAACATTATATATATATCTCAGACTGCACTAAAACTTAATTGAACTTAAAGATTGTTAATTAATATACGTGTTAATTGAAAATGACACACATACATATTACTAGAAATTAATTAAGAATAGTGTGTTTGACGTGACTGTGAGAAATTATTGTTTTAAAAGGAGAAGAGGAAGAAGAAGAGAGAGATAAATGAAGGAAGGAAAATAAAGAAGAATACAAAAAGAGGTGTAAGCGAAGAGGAAGAAGAGAGAAATAAAGAAAATGGGGAAGAGGAAAGAGGAGAGAAATAAAGGAAATAGAAAACGACGAAGAGGAAAAAGAGAGAAAATAGAGAAAATAGAACAAAAATAAAAGAAGATAAGGAGGAAGAGGAGAGGAAGAAAATGAAATGAAGAAGAGAGAGAGAGAGAGAGAGAGAGAGAGAGAGAGAGAGAGAGAGAGAGAAAAAAAAATAGAAAAGAAGAAAAATAAAGGAAAGAATTAAAGAAAATAAAAAGAAAAA
>NC_059256.1:11067691-11097691 GCF_017591435.1 Portunus trituberculatus | reverse complement strand
TGCTCTTATCTTGCCTCCCCTCCACTGTGTGTGTGTGTGTGTGTTTGAGTGTTTGGTGTGGTGCAGTGTGTGAGGAGACAGGCAGACGTCAGCCTACGGAGCGAGGTGAGAGGTCATTATTTCCGATCTTGGGCTAGGCCTGAGACCAGCCACACACCACACACCGGGACAACAACCTCACAACTCCTCCATTTACATCCCCTACCCACTCACTGCTACCTCAACACTCAACACTCAACACTCTACACTGAACAGGGGCTACACGTCAAAGGAGACACACCCAAATATCTCCACCCGGCCGGGGAATCGAACCCCGGTCCTCTGGCTTGTGAAGCCACCGCTCTAACCACTCAGCTACCGTGTGTGTGTGTGTGTGTGTGTGTGTGTGTGTGTGTGTGTGTGTGTGTGTGTGTGTGTGTGTACCTCACCCAGTTTTCTCTCTCTCTCTCTCTCTCTCTCTCTCTCTCTCTCTCTCTCTCTCTCTCTCTCTCTCTCTCTCTCTCTCTTTCCGTGACACCCCACTGAGGTGCCTCTCCCCGGCAGGGTAGCTCCCCGGGCCTGCGGCAGCGTGTCGCCCTGCAAAAGTGAGCCGGGACGGCGGCGTCACCGTGGTGGCGGCGGCGGCGGCGGCATGGAGGTGACGGTTGGCGCGCCGGAGTCTCCGCCGCCATCGCCATGCGTGAAGGCTGTGGTGGAGAAGAGCAACTCTGTGTCCTTCATCCTGGACCTGACGGAGGGGCGGCAGGAGGCCAGCCCCGAGGCGCAGCTGTCCCCGCGCCGCCGCCCGCACCGCACCGCCTCGCTGTCTGCAGCAGACCGCCCGCGCACCCCAGCCCTGGCACACGTCCGCCGCGCAGCGCGAGCCCGCGCCGCCACGCTGGGTCGCGCCCCAGCGGAGGTGAACGGCAGCGGCGGCACCACGCCGCATGTGAACGGGCGGCGGTCCACCTCGGAGAGCAGCGAGAATGGAGGCGGCGGCGAGGTGTCCCGCGTGTCGCCCACCGGCCTAGCCTGGACGGTGCCCGTGCGCGGCCCCTGCGCGGCGCCGCCCGCCCCGCCCCGCGCCGCGCCGCGCCAGCTGTTGCAGGATCCACAGGAGGACGAGTACGAGTGTGCGCCGCGGGGTGAGGCGCCGCCGCGCTTCCTGGAGGCGGCGGGTCTGGCGCTGACCAGCTCCTCGGAGGCCGCCAGTGACTCTGAGCTGAGCCAGTGTTCCCTCAAGGGCGGCTCCTCCTCCAGCGACTCAGACAGCGAGGGTGCGGACGGTGCGCCGCGCCCCATCCCAGCCGTGTGCCCCAAGGAGGGTGCGGGGGAGGCCATGATCCCTGACGAGCTACTGCAGCAGTACGGGGGCGCCGCGCCCCTCTCTCCTACCGTGCCAGTGCAGACCCGTGCCCCGCGCCGCCGCCTGCACTCCGCGCCCTCCTCAGACTCCGACGAGAACACCACGCCGCACAACGACCACGACGACGACGACGACGACGACGAGGCGGGGCCCGCGCCAGACGTCAGCTGGTCCGAAGACGTGGACGTCACCTCCTCCTCAGAGCTGCACGACGACCTGTAGGCGCCGCGCCGCGCCGCGCGCTCATACGTGACGTGACGTGACGTGACGTGACTTGACGCCACGCGACCCTCTGATAGCCCCGGCGCGACGCCTGGGCCGCGGTGGCCCCGTGGCGGCGCCCCGTGTGGTTGTTCTCTAGTCAGGCGCGCCGCCCCGCCCCGCAGCACAGCCCCGCCCCGCCCCACACACTATACATACTATATATACAGTACAGTACTATATATATTATATATATATACATACCATATTCTATTTTCCGTTTTTCCTTGATCAGTTTTTGGTGAAGCGTTTAGGACACAACAGAGCGAAGGTGTCACTCACTCACTCACTCACTCACTCACTCACTCAGTAGTGTGAAGCAACCAAGCACTGGTGCTGCTGCTGCTGCTGCTGCCGCCGCTGCCGCTGCCACTGCTGCCGCTGCTGCTGCTGCCGCCGCCGCTGCCGCTGCTGCTGCTGCTGTTGCTGCTGCTGCTGCTTCCTTCCTCCTTCCCAGTGGCTATGTACACACACACACACACACACACACACACACACACACACACACGGCTATATTATGCAAACGAGTGCCATGGATCAGTTGTTATGAGAGAGCGAGAGAGAGAGAGAGAGAGAGAGAGATTAATAATAATAAAGGAGATAATGATGCTAGTGATAAAATCTCCTCATCTCTTACGCCTCATCCACACACACACACACACACACACACACACACACACACACACACACACATACACACACACCCTGGCTAGTAAGACCTCATGTGATCTTCACGTAGTTATAGAAGAAAATAATAATGATAATGATAATAATGATAATAATAATAATGAATAAAGCGCAACAGTAAAATAAGCTGTTAGAGTTTCATTTACACTTCATTGCCCGTGTAGTGATGGTGGTAGTAGTAGTGGTGGTGGTGGTAGTAATAGTAGCAGTAATAGTAGTAGTAATAGTGGTGGTAGTAGTAATAGTAGTAGTAGTGTGGTGGTAGTAGTAATAGTAGCAGTAATATTAGTAGTAGTGGTGGTGGTAGCAGTAATAGTAGTAGTGGTAGTAGTAGTAGCAATATAGCTTAAATAAATCAATAACGCGTCTTTTTCAATTTTCCTTTTTCTCTCTTTTTTTCAATTCTAAGTACGTATATTCGCGTCTTCTAAGCACCGCCCACTTAACTGGCGGAGTGTCCCTGTCTGTCACCACCACCACCACCACCAGCAGTCTTGACCATTCGTTCCTTGAAGCTTGCTGTATTTAAAAGTGAATTGCAGAGGTTTCGTGATGTCTGTTCAGTAAAATTAGTCATATATCGCTGTTTCTTCTTTTTTTCAGCCAGAAGGAGACAGACAGACAGACACACTGGTTGCATGTTTGGTGATTCAATAGCATGACACGTTTCTATATTCACTCTGCTTCAGATACTTAGGAAGGGGTTGAAATAGTGAAGACTCTAGCCATAGACCTCCATAGACCCTTCCTAATGTCAATAAAACGGTCTAATCATACACAAAACTCATGGTAAAAAATCCGTCCCAGTACTGAAGCGGTGAAGAACCAGACCTCGTATATCCTCAAACACTTTTACGCTTCACCACTATCTCAAAAGCCTTTACTTAAATTGACATGAGTTTTCCAAGATGTTTTTTTACGGTTCTAGAGGCAGAGTAACAAGATTTCTATATTATTAACTGGAGAAACACTCTTGAAAACCCCGCTAATCATCTCTGCAGCCTTGGAAGAGCGATATTTAAGTTTTTATTGTTCTAGACGCAGAGTGACAAGATTTCTACATTATTAACTGGAGAAACACTCTTGAAAACCTCGCTAATCATCTCTGCGGCCTTGGAAATATTCGAGGTGAGAGAGAGAAGAGCGTTTCTGAATACCTTTCCAGGGCGTATCGTAACAAGTCGTAGCCTGGTTAACTTGGCATTCCTGATCAGAAAGTCATCTACTGGTTAATGCGTGCGTGCCAAACAGTGAGGAACCAGCAGGATTCACTTTATTCTAAGCATACTTATACCATTACTATTACTACGAATATAAGTACAGGATAAGCTGTACTACCTACCTTTGCAGTGGTACCAGTAACACTCCAATGGCAAACTTTCTTTTCAAATAATAAGCTTTTAATATGGGAACTGTTGCTTCGCTGATCCAGGCAACAACGCCAGCCTCCCGCCGCCACCCACCCACCCACCATCCACACTTCAGTCCATTTCAGTCTTTCGTGACGGTAGGAGGTGGGCGCGTTATCAGCTACTACTATATTTAAAAGCCTCTGATTGATTTGACACGGGATATTAACAGTGATTTAACAATATTTCTACACTGAAGAGGCTGTGTGTGGTGAAAGTGACACGGGATTTCACGAGTGCTTTTAAGGTTCTGGTGACAATAACAAGACTGCGTTGGTGTTTCTACGTCTCCAAATCAACTTACTGGTGGACTAAAGCCAAGAAACAACCGGAGAGGCAAGGACTACGAGTATGCTATCGAAGTAAGTGACACCTGGCCTTACCGTGTCATGTTTACCTGACTCGTGTGTACAGTGCTACTCAAAAGTTCAGAGGAGGGCGAGACAGGGCAGACTGGAACCCCTGCCTTGCCCATTACCCCTCAGCACCGCACACACACACACACACACACACACACAGTAAATCATGGTACATATGTAGGAAGAGAGCCAGGAAGGGAAGGGAAGGGAAGGCAGGTGGGAGGTTCCCGCCATCGTGACGTCACGACCTGGCCCGGCGGGATTGGCGGGCTGATGACGTCACGGCCCTGGTCTGGCCTGGCGGTCTTATATACGTAACGTAAATCATTTTGAAAATGGCCTCTCGAAAAAACGCCGCCAGACCCAAATAATTTCCATATTCTGACTTGGCACAAACTTTAACTAGTATTGAAAATATAAAGAGATTCCAAAGTCCAGTAATATTAAAGATCTTTTAAAAAAACTATAAATAAAATGTTGGAACCTTGACCCCCCTTCAAAAAAATTGAAATGTCCGCCCATTCTCATTTTCAAGGAACGAAACACACTTTGAAAAATATGAACAGTCTTTTTCAACACTTTAGAGTGAGTTAGAGCCGGAAATAGATAACTGACAGGGGTGCCAACACAAACATTATTGGAACATTAACACCGCCACAAAACAATTCCACTCTCCACTAATTCCACTGACCACCAAAGCCAAACACTTCACAACACATCAACTATTTTTCGAAAACAACAACAACTTGATATTGCCTCAAACTAAAATTTTCCCAAGACGGCCCTGAAAATTTGGCGCCAAAAACCGCCCTTATTTAACACAAAAACAACTCAAATAACAACACACCGCGCCCCACACACGCACGCAAAACACTTCAAACACAACGAAATATTAGCAGAAAGCAACAAATCATACTATTGAACCCAAATAAATGCTCCAAAAAATTAGAGAATAATCCTGAATTTTGGCGGGAAGGGAAGGGAAGGGGTAGGCATATCCAAGATGGCGGCGGAGCTATGGAAGAATTCAGCACCCCTTGTACCTAACTTAAACCTTTACCAAACTTAAACTTGATGATGCCGGCAGTCTCTGAACGCTGGATATGAAAGTTTAGTGCCTCGGCTGCATGTTGAGGCAAGACAGGCCTATAATAATGATAGTTAAGGCAGGAAATAGCTAATAGATAAGTGGTTCAAGATGGCGCTGGGTCCTGCTGTCAAGTGGGGGTCCTATAACTCAGCACTAAACGTAAATATGGTCGCTGCGGGTGTGTCTCAACGCTGGATATTGAAACTTACTGACGCGGCTGCATGTTGAGGCAAGACAAGCGTATAATAGTCACACAGGAAGAGATAAGGCTGGTTTTGTCGATGGTACTACTATTACTACTACTATTACCACCACCACTATTACTACTACTGCTACCACCACCACTATTACTACTACTACTACCACCACCACCACTATTACTACTACTGCTACCACCAACACTACCACTATTACTACTACCAACACCACCACTATTACTACTACTATTACCAACACCACCACTATTACTACTACTACCAACACCACCACTATTACTACTACTACTACCACTACTACCACCACCACTATTACTACTACTACCACCACTATTACTACTACTACTACCACCACCACCACTACTACCACCACCACCACCACCACCACCACAATTACTTTACGTGCTGGGTCACAAGACGGTAAAGCGACCCACAATTTTTTAAGGTAAAGTTTCGGTTTTGAGGTATTACCGGTATGGAAGCCCCTTAATGTACCCTTAATGGTAGAGGCTCCATTACTGACCAGCCGCAACGTGAAGGCCTTGCGTGGCTATGGGTTCCTTCCTTTAACCCCTTCAGCAGCGTGACGTGTTTCCATATTCCCTGTGGTGACTATTTGGTGACTTTCCACAGCTTCAGAAACTCATGTGGGGGTTAAAATGGTGAAGACTATGGCCATTAATCTTGTGACCTCCATAGACCCTTGCTAATGTCAATAAAATGGTCTAATGGTACACAAAACTCAAGGTAAAAATGTGTCCCAGTACTGAAGGGGTTAAAATAGTGAAGACTGTGGCCATTAATCTTGTGACCTCCATAGACCCTTCCTAATGTCAATAAAATGGTCTAATGGTACACAAAACTCAAGGTAAAAATGTGTCCCAGTACTGAAGGGGTTAAAATAGTGAAGACTGTGGCCATTAATCTTGTGACCTCCATAGACCCTTCCTAATGTCAATAAAATGGTCTAATGGTACACAAAACTCAAGGTAAAAATGTGTCCCAGTACTGAAGGGGTTAAAATAGTGAAGACTGTGGCCATTAATCTTGTGACCTCCATAGACCCTTCCTAATGTCAATAAAATGGTCTAATGGTACACAAAACTCAAGGTAAAAATGTGTCCCAGTACTGAAGGGGTTAAAATAGTGATAAAGATAACAGGAAATAAAGTAACAAATTTTAACATTATTTTACCGAAAAAAAAAATGGATAGAAAAACAAATAAGAAAAGATAGTCATGTGGACAAAATGCATTCAAGTAGTAATAGTAATAGTTATCATCTGGAAATAGTAAATAATAAAAATAAAAGAAAATAGACTAACAAATTTTACCATTACTTTATCGATGACTGAAGGGGTTAAAACAAATAAGAAAAACAAAAACAAGTGGACAAAATGCAGCCATCATAATATCATAATCTAGAAACAAAAAAATATAATAAAGAAAAAAAATAATAGAAAATAGATTAACAAATTTTACCATTACTTTACTTATAAAAAAAAAAAAAATATAAACAAATAAGAAAAACAAAGTCAAGTGGACAAAATGCATTCATAGTATAGTAATCTAGAAACTGAAAATAAATAATAAAAAATAATATAAAATAGACTAACAAATTTTACCATTACTTTACCGATAAAAAAAACACAAAAATAAAACAAATAAGAAAAACAAAAACAAGTGGACAAAATGCAGCCATCATAATATCATAATCTAGAAACAAAAAAATATAATAAAGAAAAATAATAGAAAATAGACTAACAAATTTTACCATTACTTTACCGATAAAAAAAACACAAAAATAAAACAAATAAGAAAACACAAAAACAAGTGGACAAAAAGCGGCCATTACTGAATCCGCCTAAATCCGACTTGCGCAGAACGACAAGGCGACCAGCGGGAGGTGGCGAGGAAAACTGACAGTGTTCTTTATTTTTTGCTCATTTCTCTGCCATAACTTCACGCCGCGCTGCCAAAACTTCAGGACAATTAGGGGAGAGGTTAATGTAAGTTGTGTGGGCGTGGCAATGGTGGAGGATGAGTAAATAAGCTGGAAATAAGGGAAATATGAAGGCCATGTGTGTGTGTGTGTGTGTGTGTGTGTCATGCTGTTTGTCCGTGTCTAAGGGTGATATTTTTTATTTTTTATTTTTGTTATTTTTGTGTGTTTGGTAGTGGTGGTGGTGGTGGTGGTGGTAGTAGTAGTAGTAGTAGTGGTGGTGGTTGTGGTATTAGTAATAGTGGTGGTGGTGGTGGTTGTGGTAGTGGTAGTAGTGGTGGTGGTTGTAGTAATAGTAGTAGTAGTTGTGGCAGTAGTAATAGTAGTAGTAATAGTGGTGGTGGTTGTGGTAGTGGTGGTGGTGGTTGTGGTAGTAGTATTAGTGGTGGTGGTGGTGTTGGTAGTAGTAGTAGTTGTGGCAGTAGTAATAGTAGTAGTAGTAGTGGTTGTGGTAGTAGTAATAGTGGTGGTGGTGGTGGTGGTAGTGGTAGCAGGAGACAGAAAGAATAATGGACAATAAACGAAGGAAATAGAAATAAAGTAAGAGAAAGAAAGAAGAATTGATGATAAAACAAGGAAATACAAAAAAAACAAAAAAAAACGAATAATAATTAGAAAAAATTAAAATAAAACCAGAAATAGAAGGAAATAAATGCAGGAAATGGAAATAAAGCAAGAGATAGAGGGATGTGTATATTAGGACAGTGCCAATTAGAGGGCTGGAAATGGGAATAAAACGTGATAGAGGGATGTGTATATTAGGACAGTGCCACTTAAAGGAATGTGTATATTAGGAGAATGCCACTTAAAGGGATGTGTATATTAGGAGAGTGCCATTAAGAGGAATGTGTATATTAGGAGAGTGCCACTTAGAGGGATGTGTATATTAGGAGAGTTCCACTAAGAAAAATGTGTATATTAGGAGAGTGCCACTTAGAGGGATGTGTATATTAGGACAGTGCCACTAACCTAACCTAACACACAGATTTGATGCCTCATATGTGGAATCACACTATTGGTCAAAGAGAGAGAGAGAGAGATTTCGTTAATAAATGAGGGGATGAGAGAGAGAGAGAGAGAGAGAGAGAGAATATGGTAATGAATAGAGAGAGAGAGAGAGAGAGAGAGAGAAAAAAAATCACCTTTTCAACATAACCATCTCTCTCTCTCTCTCTCTCTCTCTCTCTCTCTCTCTCTCTCTCTCTCAGACATCAAATCAGCTAGGTGGAGGAGCTGCAAAGGTGGAGCCAGGAGTCTAGGGTACCGTGCGGGATGGTTTCTTTGGGAGAGTGCCATCTAACGTAACCCTGCTATTGGACTGAAGGGCTCTATGGAAGACTTATCAGCGGTGTGTGTCGCCTTTGATTAGGGTTGATAGGAAAATAGATAAATGGAAAGTTTGGGTTAGGAATGAAAGGAAGGAAGAAAAAGAGATTAAGTTACGTTAGATGAAAAATAAATAAATAAATATAAGAAAAGGAGAAAAGTGAAGTTTGAGTTAGGTTTGGTAGAAATTAATAGTGAGGTTAGGTTCAAGTTAGGGTTAAGTTAGGTTCGTTAGGGTTAGGTTAGGTTGAAGAATAAAAATGATTAGGTTAGGTTACGTTAGTTAAAGTTAGGGACATGATGAAGAGGCTGCAGGGAGTACTATATTAAGACAGTGCTGTGTTTCTCTCTCTCTCTCTCTGTCTCACACACCAACACACTCGTCCCTTCAGAAAACACGACTTTGCGGTGAAACGAAGGAAATCTTTACAAAACGAACTGAAATACACAAAAAAAAATGTGTCGTTTATCTCCGCCTTCTTTATCTTGCCTCCCCTTATCTTCTCTTAGTGTGCCCTACCTTACCTTACCTTACCTAAAGCTAGTTCTCCATCCACTTTACCACAAGAATCTACCAAATAACTGTAGTGAGTTGTATTTCTGCCCCGACACTGGACACACTTAAAGAATGGTGGTAATACTAATAATTGTGGTAGTGGTGATGGTGGTGGTGTGGGTTATTGTGGTAGTAACAGTGGTGGTAATAGTAGTAGTAATAGTAGTAACAGTAGTGGTAATAGTTGTAATAGTAGCAGTAATAGTAGTGGTAATAGTAGCAGTAATAGTGGTGGTAATAGTAATAGTAATCAAAATAAGCCGAGTGAAAGAATTGAGAAGCTGCCACAAAGCTCTGCACACATTGAAGTCAATATGATGACAAGAGGTTGGAAGAGCTGGGACTAACTTGACTGGAGGGAAGGAGGAGAGGTGATATGGTAGCGCTATATTGCTGATGACACCACCCTACATCTTTCCACGTCCCTTCAGAGACGACTAACCCTTCAGGAAGTCAACAGATCACGCAGGGATGCCACAGAACGCCTCACTTCTGATCTCTCTAAGGTTTCTGATTGGGGGCAGAGAAAACTTAGTAGTGTTCAATGCCTCACAAACTTGTCAGTGTTCAATGCCTCACAAACTTGTCAGTGTTCAATGCCTCACAAACTTGTCAGTGTTCAATGCCTCACAAACTTGTCAGTGTTCAATGCCTCACAAACTTGTCAGTGTTCAATGCCTCACAAACTTGTCAGTGTTCAATGCCTCACAAACTTGTCAGTGTTCAATGCCTCACAAACTTGTCAGTGTTCAATGCCTCACAAACTTGTCAGTGTTCAATGCCTCACAAACTTGTCAGTGTTCAATGCCTCACAAACTCAATTGCTCCATCTATCAACTGGACACAACCTTCCAGACAACTATCCCCTCTTCTTCAGTGACACTCAACTGTCTCCCTCTTCCACACTGAATATCCTCGCTCTGTCCTTCACTCATACTGTCCTTCACTGCAAACTTCACATCTCATCTCTTGCTAAAACAACTTCTATGAAGTGAGGCGTTCTGCGGCGTCTCCGCCAGTTTTTCTCGGCCCTCCAGCTGCTAACTCTGTACAAGGGCCTTACCCGCCCCTGTATGGAGTACTCCGCGTGTTTGGTTGGGCAGGGTTCCAGTCACACAGTTTTGTTAGACAGGGTGGAATGAAAAGGTTTTTGTGTGATCAACTCCCCTCCTCTGAGTGACTGTCTGTCTTCAGCCTCTTTCTCACCGCCGGAATGTTGCACCTCTTGCTACCTTTTAGCGCTATTTTCATCATGACTGCTCTTATCACCTTCCTAACTGCTTGCTTCCTCTCCTCCTTCTTCCTCCACCCTCGCTGCACAAGGCTTTCTTCTTCCTCTCACCACTATTCTGTCCACCTCCCTCATGCAAGAGTTCACCAGTACTCTCAATCCTTCACACCTTTCTCTGGCACACTCTGGAACTCCCTGCCTGCTTCTGTGTTTCCACCTTCCTACCACTTCCCTTCACTCAAGAGGGAGGTGTCCACACACTTGTCCCTCACTCTTGGACAACCCTTCACTTATCTTTCGAGAACCAGCAATCAAGTGGGCCTTTTTTATTTTTTTTATTTATTACATATTGTTGGCTACTGCTGGCATTTTCTCCTACATGAAAGAAAAAAAGGTCAAATATTATAAAGTGCCAGTTTTGATCCGTTCTGTTAAAATAAAGTTTGATAGAGTAACAAGGGTGGTGTGTGATTTGTGTTGTTAGCGAGACACATTGCAGCGGCTGTTTCAAATGTTGTGTCGCTGGTTTAGGTGGGAGCTTTGGTGGTGGTCCACTTTGCACCACTGGTCCACCTTACCCCCCCCCTCCCGTGTCATGGTAGCCAAGCAAGTCAAAACACGAGACAGTGGCAACGCTTTCAAAACAAACTTTGTCTTGAAGGTGAAGTGTTTCATGCAAATTACTAATAAACAATCACAATAATTACATTTTAATGAATTATTATTATTATTAAAAGAATTTGATTATGATTATAAATTTCATGTTTTTTTTTTTTTTTTTTTTTTTTTTTTTTATTTAATAATGATTGTGTATCGGTGACCACAGCCATGGATTAGGATTTGTCATTTGTAATCATAATTGTGCACATGTCTGAACCAAACCTAACCTTACCTAATCTAATGTAACGCCCCCACAGCCGTCCCACAGGCCACAGCCATGAGGAACCTTGCAATAGTGGACCATCGGAGGCAGGCCGTCCCATCAGTGCCCCGGGACGCCCTGCTGTGTGTGGACCCTCTTACTATGGCCCCTTACATGGCCACCACACAGGCCATACACTGCTTGGACAAGGTGTGTGTGTGTGTGTGTGTGTGTGTGTGTGTGTGTGTGTGTGTGTGTGTGTGTGTGTGTGTGTGTGTGTGTGTACCTAGTTGTATTGTAGAGGGTTGGAGTGTGGGTCATAGTGTCCTGTCTCCATGTGTCCATTTATCCAGTGTTTCCTTAAAGTTCAGCACATTATGTGGTGTAACAATTCCATTATTGAATGCATTCCACTTCTCCGCTGTTCTGTGTGGAAAACTGTATTTTGCAACATCCTTCACACACTGCCTCATCCTGATCTTCTTTACATGTCCTCTTGTCCTTCCATCTCCTTCTGTCACCAGCACCAGGTCTTCCTTGTCTAGCTTTTCAATATCATTGACTATCTTGTACATTGTTATTAGGTCCCCTCGTTCTCTTCCATCTTGTAAGGTTGGCAGTCCCATTTCCTTCAGTCGTTCTTCACATGTGAGGTCCTTTAGTCCCATTTCCTTCAGTCGTTCTTCATATGTGAGGTCCTTTAGTCCCATTTCCTTCAGTTGTTCTTCATATGTGAGGTCCTTTAGTCCCATTTCCTTCAGTCGTTCTTCACATGTGAGGTCCTTTAGTCCCATTTCCTTCAGTCGTTCTTCACATGTGAGGTCCTTTAGTCCCATTTCCTTCAGTCGTTCTTCACATGTGAGGTCCTTTAGTCCCATTTCCTTCAGTCGTTCTTCACATGTGAGGTCCTTTAGTCCCATTTCCTTCAGTCGTTCTTCACATGTGAGGTCCTTTAGTCCCATTTCCTTCAGTCGTTCTTCACATGTGAGGTCCTTTAGTTCCTTTAGTTCACCATCTTTGTAGCAATCTTCTGTATCCTTTCCAGTTTTCTTCTATCCTTTTAGAGGTTGGAGACCACACCACTGCTGCATATTCCAGCCTTGGGTGTATCATGCTTGTGATGATTTTTTTCATCATATCTTTATCCATGTAATGAAATGCCACTCTTATATTAGTGAACATCCTATATGATAGTCCAAATATCTTGCTTATGTGTTTATCAGGGCTCAGATTTTCTTGTATGATCACTCCAAGATGTTTTCCTCTTTAGTCTTCATTATTTGCTCCTCTCCCATCAAATAGTTCCATACTGGTCTTCTCTTACTCTTTCCTAGTTTATCCACTACATCCTTCTCAAACTTTCTTTCTTCCTCTCTCCTTACTCTAATATATTCATCACTAATATCTTTGTACAGCCGACTCTTATAGTCATTTCCCTGCTTTAAGAGTTTCTTCCACGCTTTATCCTTTGCCTTTTTTGCTTGTAAGCATCTACCATTGGACCATGTATGTATTTTTTTCTGAACTCTATAAACAGGAACAAACTTTTTTACTCCTTCATTGTATTCCTGTAAGACTATGTCATATTTCTCTTGTACAGTCTTCCTGCTCATAATATTACTCCACTCAATATCAGCAAAATAACTCCTTAATTTTTCAAAATCTGCTCTTGCATAATTTAATCTCTCTCCTTTATAGTCCTCTCTGTAACTTATCTCATCTTCCTCTTGCATTTGCATCTCTAATGTCACATGATCACTTTTCCCCATTGGACTAAGGTATTGTATGATTGGAGGGGACTCCGGTTTTTTGTGAAGACTAGGTCAAGTAACGATGGTTCTTCTTCCCCTGTATCTTGTTGACTCCTCCACCCACTGGTCCGTTGTATTAATATTAACCATAGTCATCTGTAACACTTTCTCACTCCACTGCTCAGCATTGTCCATTACTTCCATCTCTCCCAGTTTATTTTTTGTACAGTTAAAGTCTCCAACTAAGAGTATTCTTCTATCTCTTCTTATCATGTTATCCAGATACTTTATCGCCTCTCTTTGCAAATCTTTATGCTCTTCTGATCCCCATGTATTAGTCTTTGGTGGAACATATGTAACTATAATTTTCTTTTCTTCAAATCTTCTGTTCTGATTGTTACTCCCAATGCTTCCACTTTGTCCTCTCCACATTGCACATCCTCCACACATATGTTATCACCAACCATTATTAGCACTCCTCCTTCCCCTTTATCCTTCCTGTCCCTCCTCTAGGTATTATATCCTTCCTCTTTAAGGTTGACATGGGTCTCTTTCTCTCAGTTTTGTTTCAAGGATACACATTACATCTGGCTTTTCCTCTTTCAAATAATCCTGAACCTCCAATATACTTGATAACAAACTGTCTATGTTAGTATAAGTCACTCTTAATTTATTGCCTCCTCCACGACCTTCCTCTTTCTTCCGTAGGTACCAGTTCTTTAGTCTCATATCCAGAACACTTCAGTCAAAATTCTTCTATATCTCTGTCCTGTTCTCATTTTTTTCCTTAGCGTCACTTCTTAGCATTTCCTCCTTCTCCCTTTCCTCTAAGTTCATATCTCTTTTTATCCATATATCATTGGCCAGCTTCCCTTTCCTAGCCATGATTTCCTCTACAGCCACTTAAGATCTCATTTGCACCTTCATTGGTCTCTTTCCCCTTCAGTGTACCTTCCCAGTCTAACCACTTCCTCCACCTCCGTGTCTCATTCTTGTGTGCTGGCATTTACTCGTTTGATAACCGTTTTGACCAGCTCTCTTTCTTCACGTTCTCTTGTTAATTTATTTGGATTTTTCTTTTCCTCGTCCCAAAAATCACGAAGCTTTTTTTCTTGTCCTCTGCATCCCGCGCCAGGTCTTCCTTCTCTGTAATAACTTCAATTACAGCGACTTTTGTGTTCTCCTGAATTTGTGTCTTGACAACCTCTGGAAATTTGACTTTTTTTTCCTCTTCTTGTTCCTGCTTTCATTTATTTCTTAGTTCCCTCAGCTTGTTTTTCCCCCAGTCCACCTTCTACCCTGTTCACAATCCCATCCTGTACTTTATCCTGCAAGTTCCTTAACCCCTTCAGTACCAAGATGCATTTCTACATTCATTCTGCTTACTATTTGATGATTTTATACAGCTTCAGAAACTCATGTGGGGATTGAAATAGGGAAAACTGTGGCCAATGATTTTTTGACCTCCATAGACACTTCCTAATGTCAATAAAACCATCTAATCATACCCAAAACAGGTCGTAATCTTGGCATGTGGCTTTTATTACGTCATTTTGTTTATTTATTTCCCGAATCTTCTCTTTCAATCTCTGGTTTATTGCATCGACCTCACAATCTGCTACTCTCAATTTCAGGGCTGTGTTTTCCGGTCTTGTTTGTCCATTACACTCCACAGCACCTCCTTCATGTACCTTAATGCCCTTTCCACGTTGATTAGCCTTCTCATATCACCTCGTTTGTCCTTGAATCCAGAGAAATCCTTGTCCTTAATATCCTTGTAAGTTTCACACAATGGCGCAAGTTTTGATTCCACTACATGCCAGGTAACGCTACTCTGTCCTATCACTCTTGTTGTTCTTTTCGTGTGTGTGATCCAACGCTTTAGTTTGGAGACAGTTGAAGCTATGGCCCCCTCCACGCCACCCCTGTACAAACGTCTAGGCTGTGTGTGTGTGTGTGTCAGTTTTTTACCCTTTCTCTTCATCTCTTATTGGTTTTCCTCCTCCTCCTCCTCCTCCATTTTGTCTCCTTTCCTCCTCTCTCACCACTACCACCACACTGACCTCTTCCCTTCCCCCCCCTACCACCACAGGCCCCTCCCAGCTGGTCAACCGTCACCTGGGATCAGCACGGCATCCACACAGCGCGGATTGTGTCAGTGGAATGTGTCGCCGCCGCCGCCGCGCTGTGTGTCGTCACCGCAGAGGGTCAGGTCATCACTGTGGGGGAGGATGGACAGGTCAGGTCGAGTTAGGTTAGGTTAAGACTTATTATTGATTTTTTCATTTAATTTCTCTCTTTATTGTTTGTCGTTTAATTTAATTTATTTATTTATACACCCAAACACACCCAAAACACATTAAAACACCCAAAACACATCACACAAAACACTTAAAACACACCCAAAACACATCAAAACACACCTTTTAACTATAGTAGCAGTAGTAGTAGCAGTAGCAGTAGCAGTAGTAGTAGTAGTAGTAGTAGTAGTAGTAGTAGTAGTAGTAGTAGTAGTAGTAACCACAACCACCACCACCACCACCAGGTTGAGATAACAGGAGAGGTGACAGACGGGATCGCAGCCGCAGAGTGGAGCCCAGACCAGGAACTCTCGCTGTGGTGACCTCATCTGACCTTACCCTGCTGATGACCTCCACCTTTGACCCCATCGCTGAGACAAGCTTAAGCGAACAAGGTCAGAACGCGATGGTTTCCTTAGGCTGGGGGAAGAAAGAGACGCAGTTTCACGGATCAGCTGGTAAGGTCGCTGCCCATGTGACCTCTGACTTCCGACCTGCACCAGAGTGGGATGACGGACTTCCTAGGGTGTCCTGGCGTGGCGACGGAGAACTGTTCGCCATCTCCCACCTCCAGAATGGCAGAAATATCCGAAAAATCGCCATATTGAACCGAGAGTGCACAATCCTTTATATCTCGGAGAATATTGACGGTTTGGAATCTCCGCTAGCGTGGAAGCCGAGCGGAGGGGTCATAGCATCCACTCAGACCACATCCACCAAACACCAAGTCACATTTGTCGAGAAAAATGGATTAAAACATGGCGGATTTACGTTGCCATTTGCTCCGGGAACTATGAATGTTGAAACGTTAATTTGGAGTGCAGATTCGAGCGTCCTGGCTGTGTGGATGAGGCCGCTACTGAAGGAGGAGGGAGGTGGAGGAGGTGGTGCAGCTTTGGATGTGTGGAAATTATCACTGGTATTTGAAAAGGGAGATTAGGTTTGGTGGAAGAGGGTTAAGTGGAGGAGGAGGAGGAGGACAGAAGGAAGGAAAAGGAAATGAAGAAGGAAATGAAGGAAAAAATGAAGATAATAAAGAAAAGAAAAAATGTGAAAATCAAGAAAATCAAGAAAATAGAAGACTTAAAAGAAGAAAATCAGAAGAAGGAAGAAGAAGAAGAAGGAAAAACAAAAAAACATCAAAAACAACAAGAAAATATTATCAGCATTAAGTGGACCGAGGAATCCACACCACCACTCCACACACTCCACATCCTCACCACCACACACCACCACCGCTTCACCGTCTGCCACACCACACACCACAGCCTGGGCCACACACCACAGGACCCAGCGAGTGTGGCTGTGGTGGATGGCCGTACCCTCCACATCACCCCATTCCGCCACACCATTGTCCCTCCACCGATGTCCGCTTACCAGGTGGAATTTGCCGATGTTATTAATTCCATCGCATTTTGTTCTGATGGTGATGGTGGTGGTGGTGGTGGTGGTGGTGTGGATGACTCAGGGTATGTGGATGTGGATGTGGATGTGTGTGGGAGTGTGTGTGTCCAGCATGGTGTGGATAGGCTAACTTTTCTGTCAGCCGGAGTGGATGGTGAGGTGGAAGGGTGTGTGGTTCGTGTGACAGGGGCAGGTGGGCAGGGTTTCAGGGAGTGTGTGGTGCCGGTGGGTGTGTGTGGCCAGTGTGAGGTGCAGTGGCCAGCCGGTGTGTCCCCCCGGCCGGCCAGCGCCAGGGAAATGTACCACTGGGCCTGGCCGCGAAGGGATTTATTGCTGGCGGTGTTTGGTGTTGATGGTGTGTGTTTCCTGGTGTTTATTGAGGTGGTGGAGGCAAGGCGGGCCGTGGCCAAGGAAGTGGTGGCCCTAGAGGACTGTGTGGTGGCCATGGCTGCCTCGCCGACGCTGGCAGCCCTGCAGCTGGCCTCAGGGAGTGTTGTGAAGGTGGAGCTGGCCACACGCCGCCTGGACCCCTGGCTGCTGGATGGCCATGAGGTGTGTCTGCCGGCCGCTTCACACCAGCTGCTCCTCTGCCCCCTGGAGGGTGTGGCTGGCCCCACCCCGCTGGCCCTCACACCCCGGGGCCGCCTGTACTTGGGCCACAGACAGGTGCTGGCTGGCTGCACCTCTGTCTTGCTGCACACACACCACCTGCTGGCCACCACCGCCGCACACACCCTGCTGGCCACACCACTCACCACCCCTGCCCTGGCCGCCCTGGAGGAGACCGCCAGTGGTAGTGGTGGTGGTGGTGGTGGTGGTGTGCGTCGGGTGGAGCGAGGTGCACGGCTGGTGTGTGGCGTGGGGCACGACACCCGTGTGGTGTTGCAGATGCCCCGCGGCAACCTGGAGGTGGTGAGCCCTCGCCCCTTGGCCCTACACGCCCTGGGCCGCCTGGTGGGTGCACGGCAGTATGGGGCGGCGCTGACCCTGGCCCTGCGCCACCGCATCGACACCAACCTGCTCTACGACCACCAGCCGGACCACTTCCTGGCCGCCGCGGACCACTTTGTGCAGGATGTGGCCGCACCGCAACGCCTTGACGTGTTCCTGGCTGCCCTCACCGACGTAGACTGCACCACCACCACCTATGCCTTCCACTACCCCGCCCGCCACACCGCCACCGCCGCGCCGGGCAAGGTGGTGGCAGTGTGTGAGGCAGTGCGGGCAGCCATGGAGGGCCAGGACAAGGGACGGCTGCTGCTGCCCATCCTGACGTCGCTGGTGCGGTGCGGCCGCATGGAGGAGGCGTTGGCCAGGCTGGGGGACATGCGGCGGCAGGCTGAGGAGGGCCAGGTCTTCCCTGTGGGGCCGGAGGAGGGACTGCGGCACCTGCTGTACCTGGCCGACACTGATGAGCTGTACCGTGTGGCCTTGGGCACCTACGACCTGTCCCTGGCCCTCATGGTGGCCCAGCGGTCCAAGCGTGACCCCAAAGAGTACTTGGCCCAGCTCAACAGCCTGGCAGCGCTGCCCGGCCCACTCCAGCGCTTCAGGATCAACGCCACGCTGCAGCGCTTCACCGCAGCCCTGCACGGCCTGGACGACACCGTCCCACACCGCACTGAGGCCCTGGCCATGGTGGACACACACGGCCTGCACGCCCTGGCCCTGCCGCT
Organism: Portunus trituberculatus; assembly: GCF_017591435.1. Lineage (NCBI taxonomy): Eukaryota > Metazoa > Arthropoda > Malacostraca > Decapoda > Portunidae > Portunus > Portunus trituberculatus. Next base: position 11,079,218 of record NC_059256.1, on the reverse strand, counting down.
GCTGCCGGACGGCTCAGAGGTGAAGGCCACCGTGTGTCACAGTTATGGCCGCCGCCTGCTGGCCCAGAACAGGCCGGGGGAGGCGGCCATCATGCTGGGGCGTGCTGGCCAGCACCAGGCAGCCCTGGAGGCTTACCGATCTGCTGGGAACTGGCAGATGGCCCTGGTGATGGCTGCCTGCCTGGGCCTGGCCAAGGAGCGAGTGGGTGAGTTGTGCCGGGAGCTGGCCGAGGCGCTGCGTGGCCAGGGCCGCCACACAGAGGCCGCCCGGCTCTACGAACACCACCTGGGTGATGAGGAGGAGGCTGTGGCCTGCCTGACGGCCGCAGGGGAGTGGCAGGACGCCCTGCGCCTGGCCCACCACCACGGCCGCCCCGACCTGCTGCAGACACACGTGCAGCCCGGCGCCCGCCAGCAGGCCGCCGCCACGCTAGCCGACATGCAGGAGGTGGCCGCCACCATCACCAGCCAGGTGGCCCGGCTGGCCGTGGTGCGGGCAGCACAGCAGCGGCAGCACACAGCCAGCCTGGCCCTGGCCGCCGAGGACGCCCCGCTGGACTCTGACCTGTACTCGGACACCAGCACAGTGGCCGGGGGGGAGCCGGGCCGCCGTAGCATGGCCAGCAGCAGTGGCGGCGGCAGCAGCAGCAGGTCTCAGCGGTCCAGCAAGAGTCGGCGCAAGATGGAGCGGAAGAAGTACAGCCTGAGGGAGGGCAGTGCCACGGAGGACCTGGCCCTGCTGGCCGCCCTGCACCACACCTACACCACACTGCAGGGCCGCGCCACCACCACCACCACACTCTGCACCGCCCTGCTCACCCTGGGCCACGACGCTGAGGCCACACACCTGCACACCGCCTTCGCAGACCTCCTGAAGCTGGCCCGGGCCAAGCAGGCCGAGATCTGGCCGGTCGCCGCGCAGCCTGACCAGGAGGAGTTTGGGCCGCAGCTCACCACCCAGGCCGCCGTGGACCGGGTGATGGCCGGGGCGGGTCCGGGGCCAGCCGGCGGGGCACTGGTGGCTGCCAGGATGGCCATGCTGGAGCCACACCTGCGCTTCCCACCACCACCTGTCACTGACGCCTGGCAGCTGACCATGCTGGCACCACAGGACAAGGCACACTGACCACCACCACCACCACCACTAAAGAGTGCTTTGTTCCTTCCTTCCTTCCTTGATTTCCTTCATTGTTTTGTTGAGTCACAACTCTCACCTGTATTGTCAAACACTTGGCTCTCACCACCACCACTCTTTCCAAAGCCTCCACTTCAAGATACTCCTGTCTTGAGTCTTGAGGAGTGTTTCTGTCATTCTGGTGATGGATTGCCAAGACTTCTGGTGTGTGGAGAGGAGAAACTGCCTTGAAAACCCAGCTAGTTGTGTTTTTAAGAGTGTTCCTATGGTTAGGAAGATGGATTAGCAAGATTTCTGGTGTATTGAGAGGAGAAACTGCCTTGAAAACCTGACTAGATGTGTTTTTAAGAGTGTTTTTATGGTTCTAGTGATGGATTGGCAAGATTTCTGGTGTGTTAACCCAGCTGTGGCCTTGGTAAATTGTCGTAGTGAGAGAATAAACTGTTTTTCATTATGATCATCAGGGAAGCAAAACACGTCATTCATTTTATCGTCATCTTTGTTGTTGTTATTATTATTATTATTATTTTTTTTTTTTTTTTTTTATTTTTCTGTAATTAAATTTGAATGCAATTTCTGATACATTTCTTTATTTTGTTTGTTGGTAAATGTTGAGTGAAATGCAATCTCTCTCTCTCTCTCTCTCTCTCTCTCTCTCTCTCTCTCAGCACAGTGTAATCAGTATCAATATATAATTTGTGAATACTGTCTTGTATATAACTTGTTTTTTTTTTTTGCAGTAAAATTGTAAAATCACACTTATTTTTCCTTAGTCATGCACTGTGGGCTGGGTAATAGTAGTAGTAGTAGTAGTAGTAGTAGTAGTAGTAGTAGTAGCATTGGCAAGAGTGTCGTACAAAAGGGGCCATTATTGTACTCGGCAGCAAGAGAGATGTCGTACCTCAGTTCACCTATTGTTGTACTTGAAAGGTCAGTGTTTGCATTATTTATTTTTTTCTTTATTTACATACTGGTTTAATTTTCTTGGTTTTTCTTCCTTTTTGTTATCTATTTCTACGTTTTATCTTTATTTTTTTCTCTTCTCCTTGTTTTTTTTTTCTTCATCTCTCTCTTTTTTTATCTTCATCTCTTTCTGTCTGTCATTCTTTCTTTCTGTCTCTCTCTCTTCCTTCCTTTCTTTCTTTTTATCTTTCTTTCTTTCTCTCTCTCTCTCTAAATAAATAAATTAAGTACATACACCAGTTCATTAGAGAGAGAGAGAGAGAGAGAGAGCAACATGACTCCCTATGCAAGCTAACCTCCACAGGTAACACTGGAAGCTTGCCTGATCAACACTCCACATGTAACACTAAGCTTGTCTGACCAACTCTCGCAGCTTTAGAATTAAGCTTTCAGATCTAGAAACCCAGGCAGCTTTGAATAACTAATATATTTGTGGTAATTTTGAATGGTTTAACCCCTTCAGTGCTGGGACACATTTTTACCTTGAGTTTTGTGTACCATTAGACCATTTTATTGACATTAGCAAGGGTGTATGGAGGTCACAAGATTAATGGCCACAGTCTTCACTATTTTAACCCTTTCAGTGCTGGGACGCATTTTTACTTTGAGTTTTGTGTACCATTAGACCATTTTATTGACATTAGGAAGGGTGTATGGAGGGCACAAGATTAATGGCCACAGTCTTCACTATTTTAACCCCTTCAGTACTGGGACACATTTTTACCTTGAGTTTTGTGTACCATTAGACCATTTTATTGACATTAGGAAGGGTCTATGGAGGTCACAAGATTAATGGCCACAGTCTTCACTATTTTAACCCCTTCAGTACTGGGACACATTTTTACCTTGAGTTTTGTGTACCATTAGACCATTTTATTGACATTAGCAAGGGTGTATGGAGGTCACAAGATTAATGGCCACAGTCTTCACTATTTTAACCCCTTCAGTACTGGGACACATTTTTACCTTGAGTTTTGTGTACCATTAGACCATTTTATTGACATTAGGAAGGGTGTATGGAGGTCACAAGATTAATGGCCACAGTCTTCACTATTTTAACCCCTTCAGTACTGGGACACATTTTTACCTTGAGTTTTGTGTACCATTAGACCATTTTATTGACATTAGCAAGGGTCTATGGAGGTCACAAGATTAATGGCCACAGTCTTCACTATTTTAACCCCTTCAGTACTGGGACACATTTTTACCTTGAGTTTTGTGTACCATTAGACCATTTTATTGACATTAGCAAGGGTGTATGGAGGTCACAAGATTAATGGCCACAGTCTTCACTATTTTAACCCCTTCAGTACTGGGACACATTTTTACCTTGAGTTTTGTGTACCATTAGACCATTTTATTGACATTAGCAAGGGTGTATGGAGGTCACAAGATTAATGGCCACAGTCTTCACTATTTTAACCCCTTCAGTACTGGGACACATTTTTACCTTGAGTTTTGTGTACCATTAGACCATTTTATTGACATTAGCAAGGGTCTATGGAGGTCACAAGATTAATGGCCACAGTCTTCACTATTTTAACCCCTTCAGTACTGGGACACATTTTTACCTTGAGTTTTGTGTACCATTAGACCATTTTATTGACATTAGCAAGGGTCTATGGAGGTCACAAGATTAATGGCCACAGTCTTCACTATTTTAACCCCTTCAGTACTGGGACACATTTTTACCTTGAGTTTTGTGTACCATTAGACCATTTTATTGACATTAGCAAGGGTGTATGGAGGTCACAAGATTAATGGCCACAGTCTTCACTATTTTAACCCCTTCAGTACTGGGACACATTTTACCTTGAGTTTTGTGTACCATTAGACCATTTTATTGACATTAGCAAGGGTCTATGGAGGTCACAAGATTAATGGCCACAGTCTTCACTATTTTAACCCCTTCAGTACTGGGACACATTATTACCTTGAGTTTTGTGTACCATTAGACCATTTTATTGACATTAGCAAGGGTCTATGGAGGTCACAAGATTAATGGTCACAGTCTTCACTATTTTAACCCCACCATTAGTTTTTGCAGCTGGACAAAATTGCCCCACTTTGAACAGCTCTGTACTGCTGTTACAGATGCCAGCTGCCTTTCCACCCCTCAACTTTGCCACAGCCTCTTTGCCATCAATGGAGGGTGTAGTTTCGTTAATGGATGGATCAGCATGCAGCATCTGTAACCCTACAGTTTGGAGCTGTCCGCTTGGAGAATCTACTGTGAACAGCTGCTCAAACTACTCAACCCAATGAGCCATCTGTCCATCTGCGTCTGATACGAGGCGGCCATCTGCTGTCTGGATAGTGCTCGCCTGAGATGTAGACATGGAGCAGAGTTTCTTCAGGGCCTGATAGGCAAGTCGGAGGTCATTAGCATTTAAATGACACTCTACATCCTCAGCGAGATCCTTGACATACATCTCCTTATCTCTCCTCAGGAGAGCTCTAGTCCTACGTGACAGAGCCCTGTACTGGTGGTGCACGGTTCCCAGTAAGTCTGGCAGCGCAACTCTCCTCAATACTGTCCAGCATCTCTACCAAGGAGAAGCCACTCCGTGACCTTGGGCGTTCCCCAATGCATTCTCTGGCAGCCTCAAGAGTCTCACATTTGAAGGAATCCCAGAGCTCTACCGGGTCCTTGATGGTGTCGAGCACTCCAAACCGATTGGAGAGTGTCACTGCATACTCCAAGGCACACGTCAAGTCCTTCAGTTTCTCAAGATGAAACACAGTGTGGTGACATCTTGGAGGCTTTCTGGACTTGACATACAGCGTGAGCGTAGCAACAACAAGCCTGTCATCAGTCGCAAAGAACTCACCACTCTGAAAAACCCTGCAGTTCTGAAGGATCCTCCAACAAGTACTAACAAGGATATGGTCGATCTCCTTCACTACCACACCGGCATTGCTATACCAAGTCCAGCGGTGCAGCGCTGGTCTCTGATACCAAGAACCTGCAATTCTCAACCTTCTGGGTCTTGCAAGATTCAGAAGGAAAGAGCTGTTGTCGTTCCTGGTACCAGAGCCGTGGGGACCAACACACAACTCCTAGCCAGCCCTCTCAGTGCCAGTGACGGCATCAAAGTCGCCAAAGACAATAAGTGCATCACGACAGGGACACTGGTTCAGCACAGAGTCCAGTTTGGCGTAGAACGTCTCCTTCTCTTCAGTTTCACACACCTTAGTAGGAGCGTTTACTGCAACAACAGACATGAAGCCCAGACTGTGCTTCAGCCTTAGTGGCATTATACGCTCATCAACCAGAGTAACCTCTACAATGGACAGCTGCTGTCTGCTGGAGACACCTATGGCTACACCCTTGACATGGTGACCATTGCTCATGCCGGACCAATAGTAAGTAAAACCCTTGCTACTGGTCTCACCACTGCCAGGCCTCCTTGTCTCAGAGAGTCCCACCATATCCACTCTCAGCCTATTGAGCTCATCCGATAGATGAGGCAGTCGTTGTTCCTCTGAGAGACTCAGGACGTTCCAGGAGCCTACACGTATAACCCTCTGAAGGTTTACCCCAGGAATGGTCCGACGAGCAGCCCCAAAAGTTAAGAATAGGGCAAGGGGATCCTTCCGTCCCTCTCAAGACACTGGGATCTCTCAAGCTTCCCCCTGCATCCATCATACCAGTAGGCAAGGGGCTTGCATGGTCGGACACCCCAACAGAACTGGATCAGGATTGTGGCTAGAGACTCGCCCGCGCCTAGAACCTCGACCCCCAACCTCTACCTCTAACTGTGGCAGCAGCTGTGGACTTTTTCACAGGGAGGGGTTGCAAGACCCATCCCAACAAGCTGGGTGAGCCTTGGCAGGGCCACAGGCAACAAGGTAGGCTCACTGGCAGGGCCACAGGCATCCCTGAGGGGAAGACCACCACTCAAGGATAAGAAATACATTAAGATAGTAATTTTTATTTATTTTATTTTATTTCTTAACTTTTGAATTGCTTGGCACTTCTGTATCACAAAAGTAAAGTAGAGTGTTTAAAAGTACAAAGTAGTAAACAGTAGTAACAGTAGTTGAGCCAGTTTTATTTAGGTTATCATCTTAGTCAGTCATTTTAGTTCATCATTTTCCAGTGTTTTTTTCAACCCTCCTGTCGTCATCATCATCATCATCATCATCATCATCATCATCACCACCACTAGTACGAGCTGTAAACACAACGTAACCTCAACATCAACAAGATTAAGGCCACTTCTTCCTCTTCATCACCACCATCATCATCATCATCATCTTCAAGGTCATTACCACACACACACACACACACACACACACACACACATGCACATATATACACACATACATACATAAGGAAGTGAGGGTCTGTGTGCATGTGTGTGTTGGTGATGCACACACACACACATACATACATACATACATACATACATAGGCATGCGAGTTATTGTACATATTTACAAACAAACGGACGAACAAACAGGTGAAGGAATGCTTGTTCTATGGTAACAATAATAATAATAATAATAATAATAATAATAATAATAATAATAATAATTCATGATAAAAAAATAATAATAATAATAACCTTTTACATTTATTTCACTTATCTTTTTTTTTTCTTCTTTTTCATTCATGACAATTATTACTGTTACAAATTCCACACATGTCTTTCACACACACACACACACACACACACACACACACACACACGAGTTACCAAATAGTGTTTTTGTCATTAAGAGTATTTTTCCTTTTCACTTCTCAAAAACAACTTAATCCTAATAATAACTAAAATTACAGACGGACAGACACACTCTCTCTCTCTCAACATATTAGGCAGTGATATTATTATTATTATTACTATTATTATCATCATCATCCTGAGTTACAGTAATTACAAAATGTATGGCACTGTATTGTACATTAAGACACGCACACACGCACACACACACTTCAGGTCTCTCTCTCTCTCTCTCTCTCTGGCACCATTAGAGTTAGTTCACATATTCTCTATTTTCTTTATCTGTCAATTTCCTTTCATCTGTCTTTTAAATCTTTCTCTAATTCTCTCTCTCTCTCTGGTTCAGTTGGCACTCTAAGTAGACAAGGCACTTTAATTTGGCACCATTAGTTATATTGGCACTAAGTTCACACACAATAATAATAATAATAATAATAATAATAATAGTAATTTTCTGCTCTCTCTCTCTCTCTCTCTCAAGGCACTAAGTTTGGCACTGTGGTCATTATAAGGCACAATATTGGCACTATCTCACTCTCTCTCTCTCTCTCTCTTTCCAGCAGGAGGCCTTCGTCAGAACAACACAAACAACAACAACAACAACAATGTCATTATCACTACAATAATAATAATAATAATAATAATAATGAAAAATAATTAGAATTTACACGTATTTACAAGTAGTGGAGACAGACAGACAGACGGACAGACTCTCACTACTGTTACTTAAAATAATTCTTACTTGAGAGAGAGAGAGAGAGAGAGAGAGAGAGAGAGAGAGAGAGAGAGAGAGAGAGAGAGAGAGAGAGAGAGAGAGAGAGAGAGAGAGAGAGACTTTTAGAGGACAATTTAAGAAGAAGAAGAAGAAGAAGAAGAAGAAGAGGAGGAAGAAAATTAAGATGGAAAGGAGGAAGAAGATAAAAATAAAGAGGAGAAGAAGAAGAAGAAGAAAAATAATGCCCATTTTTTGTTTGTTTTAGATTTGGGAGGAAGAAGAAGAAGAGGAGGAAGAAGAAGAGGAAGAAGAAATGATGAAGAGGAACAAGATGAAACAACAACAACAACAATAATGCCCTTGTAGTAGTAGTAGTAGTAGTAGTAGTAGTAGACATGTGTGCTCTCTCTCTCTCTCTCTCTCTCTCTCTCTCTCTCTCTCTCTCTCTCTCTCTCTCTCTCACCCACCCACAGACCACAGGGACCCCACAGTGTGTCTCCCACAGTATGTTGACAAACCCACAGTCACTCCCCACAGCCTCCCCCCCCCATACACACACACACACACACACACACACACACACACAACTATTCTGTCTTGAAGTGAAGTGGTGGTAGTAGTAGTAGTAGTAGTAGTAGTAGTAGTAGTGAAAAGTACATTCCAATTTCTCTTGTACAAACAGAACTAAAGGAAGAATTAATACAATGCCAAATAATAATAATAATAATAATAATAATAATAATAAATTAATTTAGTTTTTATCGTATTTCCATTCACTTCCTTTATTTATTTATGTATTTCCTCTCCTTGTGTCCGAGAGAGAGAGAGAGAGAGAGAGAGAGAGAGAGAGAGAGAGAAGAGAGAGAGAGAGAGAGAGAGAGAGAGAGAGAGAGAGAGAGAGAAAGGAAAAAATGCCCTGATTCACACAAAGGAACGAAAAATTAATAATAACAATAATAATAATAATAAAAATAATAATAATAGTAATAGAAAATAATTATATACATACGTACATACATACAAAATAGTAATAGTAGAAACTTAATATAAAAACACCTTACAAATTAGTGTGTGTGTGTGTGTGTGTGTGTGTGTGTGTGTGTGTGTGTGTGTGTGTGTGTGTGTGTGTGTGCACTTAAAATTATACATTACGCAGTTCATGTCTCCAATATTTCACTGACCACATTAGGAGGAGCCCGCCTCTCTCTCTCTCTCTCTCTCTCTCTCTCTCTCTCTCTCTCTCTCTCTCTCTCTCTCTCTCACTTTGTACTTTGGTTGTGTAAAGAAAATAATCTTACAAACCAGAAAGTAAGGCACAAACTCTCTCTCTCTCTCTCTCTCTCTCTCTCTCTCTCTCTCTCTCTCTCTCTCTCTCTCTCTCTCTCTCTCTCTCTCTCTCTCTCAATTTTCTTATCACTTTTCCTAGATTGCATGAAAAAAGATATATTCATTTTTTCACTCATTTTTTAGAGCTAGCTTTAATGAAGTGACACCATTAGAGCTATCTCACATCATTACTATTGTTATTTTCACATTTTCTTTTTTTCTCTTTCTTTATCTCTCTCTCTTTTTGTTTTTAATCTCAGTTTGAGGGAACAGGAAGAGGAAATGAGAGAGAGAGAGAGAGAGAGAGAGAGAGAGAGAGAGAGAGAGAGAGAGAGAAATCGATTAGAGAGAGAGAAGGATAAGAAAATAACAAATCTTTCTCTCTGTCTCTCTCTCACACACTCACTCACTCTCTCTCTTTGCTACCTATTTGGAGGAGGAGGAGCAGGAGGAGGAGGGGTGGAGGAGGAGGAGGAGGAGGCACAGAGGGAGCAGAAGTGGTGACAGGAGAGGAGGAGGAGGAGGAAGAGGAGGAGGAGGAGGGAGATGGTACATATTTGGAGACATGAACAGATTGAGGTCATTGTAAAACTGGTACTGACTTCTCCGTGGGCGAAGTCAATGCGGAAAAATCGAAGGCAGTGGTTGGGGGGAGGAGGGGGGAGGCTGTCGGGGCAGGAGGGGGCAGATGGGTGTACTGTGGGAGTGCTGGGAAGGTAAAATGGTGCTGGCCGCGAGGGGAGCCATAATGCGGAGAGAGAGATGCTAGCGGACTCAAGCTTGACCATAGATGAAAGGGTAAGTAGGTGATTTGGTGCCCACGCCGCTGTATGGGGGGGAGGGGAGGTTGACCACAGGGGTGTTGAGGCTACAGGCGCTGTTCTGCCGGGGTGACAAAATAGGAGGCGACCCGGTGATTGTCTGAATGTCCAATGGAGAGGGTTTAGGTTTGACGGATCGTGGTTTTGGTGTGTCCGTTTGTGTTTGCGGCTTTTCCCTTGGTGGTGGGGGTGTGAGGGGTGAAAGAGGAGGGGGGGAGGGTAGTGGGGACCTGTGTGGGTATGGGGACTTCTGCTGTGGGGGCTGCGGCAGTGGGGAAGACCGTGGTGAGCGAGAACGTGAGCGCTGTTTCTCCTCTCGCCTTCTCTCCTCAGCCTCCTCCTCCCTCCTCCTCCGGCTTGTCTCCTCTGTCACTAAGTGGAGGGGGGCAGAGGGGGGGCTGTCCTGGGAGTCATCTGAAGGGGGCGACGGGGAGCGGGGCCCAAGATCCGGGGGCCAGAGAGCAGGGCCGGGGGGTGGTGGTGGGGCGGGGGTCTCTGGAGTGTCTGGGGGGCGGCGGGCCAGGGCGGACAGGTACCCCCCTAAACTTGCTGCCGCCATCTGGGAGAACGCCGCTGCAGTGTACATGTGTGCCAGTGGACCTGTGGATTACATACATTATATACAATTACAGACAATTACACAGGGTTACTTAAAATTACATGAGGATTTATTTATGTTAGAGGGGAAAGCTGGCACAGTGCAACACACACTGAGATGATGAAAAAAAAAAAAAAAAAAGCTTTTGATTCCACCCTGTCTAACAAAACTGTGTGACTGGAACCCTGCCCCCAAACATGCCAAGAGTACTCCATACAGGGGCGGGTAAGGCCCTTGTACAGAGTTAGCAGCTGGAGGGCCGAGAAAAACTGGCGGAGACGCCGCAGAACGCCTCACTTCATGGAAGCTGTTTTACCAAGAGATGAGATGTGAAGTTTGCAGTGAAGGACAGAGCGAGGATATTCACTACTACTACTACTACTACTACTACTACTACTACTACTACCTGCCTGCTGCTACATATCTCAGTGTTTTAGCAAGAGATGAGATGTGAAGTTTGCAGTGAAGGACAGTATGAGTGAAGGACAGAGCGAGGATATTCAGTGTGGAAGAGGGAGACAGTTGAGTGTCACTGAAGAAGAGGGGATAGTTGTCTGGAAGGTTGTGTCCAGTTGATAGATGGAGGAATTGAGTTTGTGAGGCATTGAACACTGACAAGTTTGTGAGGCATTGAACACTGACAAGTTTGTGAGGCATTGAACACTGACAAGTTTGTGAGGCATTGAACACTGACAAGTTTGTGAGGCATTGAACACTGACAAGTTTGTGAGGCATTGAACACTGACAAGTTTGTGAGGCATTGAACACTGACAAGTTTGTGAGGCATTGAACACTGACAAGTTTGTGAGGCATTGAACACTGACAAGTTTGTGAGGCATTGAACACTGACAAGTTTGTGAGGCATTGAACACTGACAAGTTTGTGAGGCATTGAACACTGACAAGTTTGTGAGGCATTGAACACTACTAAGTTTTCTCTGCACCAATCTGAAATTTAGATCTGAAAGGACGTGGAAAGATGTAGGGTGGTGTCATCAGCGTAGGAGTGGATAGGGCAACAAGTTTGGTTAAGAAGGTCATTAATGAGTAATAGAAAGAGAGTGGGTGACAGGACAGAACCCTGAGGAACACCACTATTAATAGGGTTAGGAGAAGAACAGTGGCCGTCTACCACAGCAGCAATAGAGCGGTCGGAAAGGAAACTTGAGATAAAGTTGCAGAGAGAAGGATAGAAGCCGTAGGAGGGCAGGTTTGAAATCCAAGCTTTGTGCCAGACTCTATCA
>NC_059256.1:11052691-11062691 GCF_017591435.1 Portunus trituberculatus | reverse complement strand
TCTAACTGTGGGAAAGGTGACTAATGGTAGGTTAAATGTTAAATAAACCCCCCTACTTAGTTTCCAGTCCCCAGGCAGGTCTGAAAATTGGCCAAAACAAGAATAAGGTGTTCTTCATAATCCTGTCTGTTTGGAAAAAGAGAGAAATGTCATGTTTTTTCTTATTTTCTCTCTATTTAACAGTGGGACAGGTGACTAATGGTAGCTAACTGTTAAATAAACCCCCCTACTTAGTTCCCAGTCCCCAGGCAGGTCTGAAAATTAGCCAAAACAAGGATAAAAAGCCCTGTTTACCAATCTGTCCTTTTGAGATTTGTGTACCATTAGACCATTTTATTGACATTAGCAAGGGTCTATGGAGGTCACAAGATTAATGGTCACAGTCTTCACTATTTTAACCCCTTCAGTACTGGGACACATTTTTACCTTGAGTTTTGTGTACCATTAGACCATTTTATTGACATTAGCAAGGGTCTATGGAGGTCACAAGATTAATGGCCACAGTCTTCACTATTTTAACCCCTTCAGTACTGGGACACATTTTTACCTTGAGTTTTGTGTACCATTAGACCATTTTATTGACATTAGCAAGGGTCTATGGAGGTCACAAGATTAATGGCCACAGTCTTCACTATTTTAACCCCTTCAGTACTGGGACACATTTTTACCTGGAGTTTTGTGTATCATTAGACCATTTTATTGACATTAGCAAGGGTGTATGGAGGTCACAAGATTAATGGCCACAGTCTTCACTATTTTAACCCCTTCAGTACTGGGACACATTTTTACCTTGAGTTTTGTGCACCATTAGACCATTTTATTGACATTAGCAAGGGTCTATGGAGGTCACAAGATTAATGGCCACAGTCTTCACCATTTTAACCCTCCACATGAGTTTCTGAATCCGCGTAAAATCACCAAATAGTCGCCACAAACACGTCATGGCACTGAAGGGGTTACGAGGGAGGTACCGAGATATTTGCTCCATAATCCTGGCTGTCTTTTTCTCTCTTTCAAACGAGCCAGCACTCAACCCAGCCTTACTTTCAATCTTTTCTCTTATTTACACTTGTCTGGCCCCCCTCTACATGAAAAATTGTAAATAAATTAATAAAGCAAGTTATATAAATCGTGGGTCTACAAGTTTATTTAAGGCAGGAAAATGTAGGAGTTAATGGGTTTCGATCCTGTATGGAGAAAATATAAAGAATGGTTTTAATAAGGTAAATTTTCACACAAGCCTCTCCGTTGGTCTAGAAATTCCTAAGAAACGCTCACATGGTAGAAATAAATAAATAAATGAATACAATGTTACAGGTATTGGTTCGGATCGTGAAAAGTTCGGATAACACAAACGCACAAACGGGTCCTTGGTTTGGCATAAATGGATGTTTGCCTCCTTAGAATTTTTGAGATGCGAGTTTTTTTTTTTTTTCATTTTTCTGCCCAACTAAACCTAAACAGACAGGCTAATCTAAGTTAATCTGACACTACATCTAAACAGACAGTAACAGCCAAGCACGTGAAAATGATAAAAATAAATTGAGAGATGTGAAGTGCAGTTTTGTTAGACAGGGTGGAATGAAAAGGTTTTGGTGTGATCAACTCCCCTCCTCTGAGTGACTGTCTGTCTTCAGCCTCTTTCTCACCGCCGGAATGTTGCACCTCTTGCTACCTTTTAGCGCTATTTTCATCATAACTGCTCTTATCACCTTCCTAACTGCTTGCTTCCTCTCATCCTCCTCCTTCTTCTTCTTCCTCCTCCACCCTCGCTGCACAAGGCTTTCTTCTTCCTCTCACCACTATTCTGTCCACCTCCCTCATGCAAGAGTTCACCAGTACTCTCAATCCTTCACCACTATTCTGTCCACCTCCCTCATGCAAGAGTTCACCAGTACTCTCAATCCTTCACCACTATTCTGTCCACCTCCCTCATGCAAGAGTTCACCAGTACTCTCAATCCTTCACCACTATTCTGTCCACCTCCCTCATGCAAGAGTTCACCAGTACTCTCAATCCTTCACCACTATTCTGTCCACCTCCCTCATGCAAGAGTTCACCAGTACTCTCAATCCTTCACCACTATTCTGTCCACCTCCCTCATGCAAGAGTTCACCAGTACTCTCAATCCTTCACCACTATTCTGTCCACCTCCCTCATGCAAGAGTTCACCAGTACTCTCAATCCTTCACCACTATTCTGTCCACCTCCCTCATGCAAGAGTTCACCAGTACTCTCAATCCTTCACACCTTTCTCTGGCACACTCTGGAACTCCCTGCCTGCTTCTGTGTTTCCACCTTCCTACCACTTCACTTCTTTCAACACACTTATCCTTGATACCCGACCAACTCCTTTGATCTCTAAGGGAACTGGCAAACAAGTGGGACCTTTTCTTTTATTTATATTTGGTTGCCCTGAGCCAGCTTCCCTTCTTACATGAAAAAAGAGAGAGAAAGGCTAACACCACAACAAGCAGTCATGACATCAGCAACTCACAATGACCAATAGATATAATTAACCCACAAATGTGTTATAATAATGCAAATAAAATGAAATAAGTCCTGAAAAAGTAAATAAATAAATAATAAGACAGACTGCAGAATTATAACAGCCACTCATCGCTCCTGTACTCTATCAATCCTCTGTGCAGGGGTTTCATGGCGCTGTCTTAATATAGTCATCCCTCCAGTGTTCCTCATTCCCCAGCTCCCTCTCTGATGAAATGTACTCTTTCAATCGTCTGTGCAAGGATTTAATGGCGCTGTCTTAATATAGTCATCCCTCCAGTGTTCCTCATTCCCCAGCTCCCTGTCTGATGAAATGTATTCTTAATCGTCTGTGCAAGGATTTAATGGCACTGTCTTAATATAGTCATCCCTCCAGTGTTCCTCATTCCTCAGCTCCCTCTCTGCAGCTTTCACTCGGCTGGCATGACGTGGGAATGAGAAAAATGTTAGCCTAACTTTAAAATAACCTTTCTTTTTATTTATTTATTTTTAACCTAACCGAACCTAATGTAGAGAAATCCTAATCTTAACCTAACCTAACCTAACCTAACCTAAACCTAACCTAACCTAATCTAACCTGCCCCTAACTTTAACCTAACCTAGGCATCACGCACCACTGATATGCCTTCCTCGGAACCCTTCAGACCTATAACGTGGTGTGGTTTGGTTAGGTTAGGTTAGGTTAGATTGAGTTATAGTTGGAAAAAAAATAGGTTAGGTTAGGTCAGGTTAGGTTAGACTCAAGTTAGTATCAAGTTAGGATTTGATTACAGTTAAGTTAGGGTCAGGTTAGGTTAGGTTAAAATTTAGTTAGGTTAGGTTACGCATTAGGTCAGGTCACCATATTCTCCTTCCCACGTCATGTCAGCCGAGTGAAAGAGATGAGAAGGGTGAGCTGGAGGGACATGTCACTACACACACACTCGTCACCACACACTCTCACGGTCTAGGTCACACTTCTACCAGCATTTCTAACCTAACCTAACCCTATCGGAAATTAATAACAACTATAGGACAGAATTTTCGTTAGGTTAGATTTACAAACATTTTAACCCCATTTTACCCTATCAGAAATTAATACCTTCCTAACAGAATATAGGTTAGGTTAGGTCTCCCCCTTAAACACCCCACATTCCCAGGAGGCCCCCAAGCTAGAGACATAGGGAAAAGGAAATATAAGATAGGCTATATTGGTTCAAACTGCAAATTTACCACAATTAGCCACACCACACCCACCAATCCACAACGCTGCTGGAAGGACGCATTACATAATTTGAACTGTAGAGGATATACGAGGAGGAGGAGGAGGAGGAGGAGGAGGAATACAAAGGAAGGAACAGCCAGCAACAGCCTTACTGGTCCTAACGGGGCTGTCTGTGTGCCTATGCTATCACTACAGATTCTACAAGTTAAGAGGCTGAAGGACATCGGTGTTGAAGGAAGAAGACAGGCCACAGGGAGAGTCGAAGATGTGAAAGGAGGAGGAGGAGGAGGAAGAGGAGGAGGACAGTGACCACAACACCTACCACGCAGCTGGAGGGACCCACTACATTATCTGAACTGTAAGCAATAGAGGAGGAGGAGGAGGTGGAGGAGAGGAGGAGGACTGACCACACACCCACCACTCCATCAGGGCAGCATCAACACAGCTTCCTTTCCACGTTCTTCCACTTTTCCTTGGCGATGTCTCCACGTAGTATTTGACACAATATTCCACCTTATCTTCTCATCTTTATCTTTACTCATGTCTTACGCCTTTCCTCATCTCTCTCTCTCTCTCTCTCTCTCTCTTCGGCACAGTTTGCTTCACTCCTCACAAACATGACTCCTTCCTTCTCATTTCCTCATTATTTCCACCTAAGCCACAGTTAGGGCCACTCGCTCACTCCGAACACCCTTAAGAGGCATTATAGTGCTAAGATACTGAAAAATACACGATCTTGGCCTCTATATAAGGAAAAAACAGTGGTCATCCGGACTTGTCGAGGCGGCGTGGCGAGTTTGTCCCTAAATTTATCGTGATTCGTTTAAAGTTTGTCCCTAATTTTAAGATTGACCCTGATTGGTTTAAAAGTTGCCTGTTTGTTAAGTATCTATCTTCTAAAGGTCACTTATAGCATATGTGAGAAATACAGCCATTAATAAGTACGGTGATGGTGTTACCCTAATAGTCCTCAAATTACCCTAAAATAAGGTAATTACCCTACACCTGATACCACCACCACCACCACCACCACCACCACCACCACCGTCTGTCTGCTTGTCCAATGTGCAACACGTAATGGTTACCTACTTACAAATTGCACTAAAATGATAACTTAAAAATTGCCCTAAAATTACTTATATTGCCCTAAAACTACTTACAAATTGCCCTAAAATTACTTACAAATTGCCCTAAAAATGATTACTTACAAAATTGCCCTAAAATTACTTACAAATTGCCCTAAAAATGATTACTTACAAAATTGCCCTAAAATTACTTAAATTGCCCTAAAATTACTTACAAATTGCACTAAAATGATTACTTAAAAATTGCCCTAAAATTACTTAAATTGCCCTAAAATTACTTACAAATTGCCCTAAAATTACTTAACCCTATTTCGTGTTTCTCATCGATATTGGTACGTTTCACGCTTGCACCTATAAGCCATTAAAAAAATGTTTTCCTTCCCGAAGGGAGCGTGCCATTTTCTTTGCTTTTGTCCCTGTAACTAAAATATTTAAGGTATATCTCAATAGATGGCGTTCGCGTCAACTCCACGGATGTTTAACATCAGTACATGATGCCGTGACGTAAGGGGTGGACGTGCTGCGCATCCTTCCACAAATATGGCTCAACCCTCAACCTCAGGTAAGGTTTATTGTTACCAAAAAATTACATAGTATTTGCTAGTGCATGAAGAGTTATTCAGTGGGTGTATAGGCGCTTTAGTGATTATAGTCCAGAAATGACCTATCAAATATTAAACGTTACGATATCGGTGACTTGTGTACAGAACCCATGTTGACGTGATTTTCAAACGTTTCGATATCGATGCTGTTTTGAGTTAAGTGTAGCAAAGTGGTGTACTCACCAGAAGCATATTCAAAAATAACGACTTTGAAACGTGACGATATCGGTGACTTGTGTATAAGACATATTACTACCTCCTGATGCGTGCCGATATCGACGAGGAGGGTTATATGTTGCAATAAGATTCCAGACTACTATTGTTCATCACTACTATAATTTTAGTAAAATAGCATGCCGTTGTTCTAATTACGTTTCTGTTTCTTCCAGGCGGCATAAATCCTACAAATTTCTACGGGGACAGTCTTCCACCGCGCCCTAGGTACATGGATTATACCTGTAGAGATGAGCCCCGCTCTGACTCAGAGTATTCAGATATTGAGGATGTGGAAGACAGTGGTGATGAGTATCTACTCACCCAAGATGATGAAGCGCAGTTCAGGCGAGATTTGATGCTTGACTTTCAAGGTAAAAATCTCTCTCTCTCTCTCTCTCTCTCTCTCTCTCTCTCTCTCTCTCTCTCTCTCTCTCTCTCAGTGAGCGCATATCCAACATGTATATCTAATTTTCATCAGTGTTGATCTCTAACATGTAAATGTTTTCTTATGTTGCAGATGAAAAGGCAGTCGTTGCTGGCCGATCAAGAAGAAGAACGCTACTTCCTTTGGACCCCGTTGCATTACCTTCAGATGCACCTGCAGCTAATGGGACAACACAAGAAACACTTGCTCATGTTGCCTATGCTAAACAGAATAAAGACACTAGTGATCTTGACTGTGACACTCTTTCAAATAATATCAGTGTTCATGGACATGGTAATTCTTCAGACGTAACCGTCACCACACCTTCAGTAGCTCATGTTTCTGAGGTGGAAAGGGATGAGGAGGTAGAAGATTACAGAAACTTGAAACACAAAATTAATTGGAAACAATGTGATCCTAATGAGAATAATGAAAAAAATATTCCAGAGTTTAGGGGTTTTGTATCAGGCAGAGAAAATGCCTTGCAACCAATAGAATATTTTAGGCAGTTTTTTGACAGAGAATTACTGACACTAATATGTAATGAGAGCAATAGATATGCCTTGCAATGTGACCCAAGCAAACCACTTTCTCTAACAGTACAAGAGCTAGAGGTATTTCTAGGCATTTGTATCTACATGAGTATCGTCAAAATGACCAGCCATCGTAGATACTGGACTTCTGATGCACACCTTAGGGCTGTAATAGACTACATGTCCTGTGCCAGGTGGGAAAGAATCAAGTCATGCATTCACTTTGCAGATAATTCACAGTGTCCTGCAAAAGGAACGCCAGAATATGACAAACTGTACAAAGTTAAGCCACTTTTGAACCACCTAAAGTCCAAGTACAATATGATCCCTATGGATAAGAATGTGTGCGTGGATGAACAAATGATACCATATAAAGGAACAAGAGGTCCAAGATATTACATCAAAGGAAAACCCAACCCTTGGGGTTTCAAAGTATGGACTCTTGCTGGTAGCCATGGTATTGTACACAACTTTGAAGTATGTGTTGGAGCAACTCCTAAGGTCGATGGATTCCCTGATTTGAAATCCAGTGCTAATATTGTGTGCAAATTAGCATCAATCATTCCCACCCACAAGAACTATAGACTTTACATGGATAACCTGTTCTCAACAATTCCCTTGTATTTTGAGATGTATAAAAGGGGAATACTATGCATGGGAACTGTTCGCACCAATAGGCTTTCTGGATTGAGAATGATACCTGACAAAGATTTGAAAGCAAAAGGAAAGTCTGCTTTTGTAGAATATGATGGAAAAGTAGAAACTTGTCCAGAGAGTGTAAGGGTTGTTCGGTGGAATGACAGCAACCTGTGTACCATCATGTCTACCATGGGATCTGCTCAGCCAGTTGCAAATATACCTCGTTGGGATAAATCAGTATCCACAACAGAAAAGTCTCCAGTAAACTGCCCTGCTCTCATCAAGCACTATAATGAAAACATGGGGGGAGTAGATAAAATGGATGCCCTCATTGGATTTTACAGAATGTTTTTCAGATCTAAAAAGTGGTACCACAGAATATTCTTTCACTTTGCAGACCTTAGCATTTGTAATGCCTGGCTACTATACAGAAGGGACATCCAGGCTTTGGATGCACGTGCAAAATATTTGAGCCTACATGATTTCAAATTGGTATTGTCTTCATGTCTGAGGATGCAAGACAAACCTTTATCAGGAAAACGAAGAGGTCGGCCATCAAGTGCATCAGTCGATGAAAGGCTGGTGGAAAAGAAACAAAAAGGCCACAACACAAAACCAATACCACCAAAGCCAGTGAGAGAAGACCAGATTGGACATTTCCCAATCAATGTTCCTAAAAGAGGGAGATGCAAAAAACCCATCTTGCAGATCATCTCCTGTAACATGGTGCCTAAAGTGCCAAGTATACCTTTGCAGCACCAGTGAGAAGAGATGCTTCCTTGAATTTCATGGTGTTCAATATGATCTGAAAGATCTGCCACAGTAGAAAGGCACCGGAATTTCGGTTTTAGTTTGCTTCCATGTATTTTGTTTCCATTTATCTATTTTTTAGTGTATACAGTGATTGATATGCAGGAGTGAAAAAAAGAAAATCTCCAATAATGAAGAGATCTGAAATATTTATCTCTGAACTATGGAATCTATATTTTATATTATGCATAACAAAGAATGTCATGTAGCTGAGTTGAAGAATGAACTCTTTCTTATTATTTATATTTTCAGTTCTAAGATAGCAATTTGAATTTAGGTACATGCTATGCAATATTTTGTTTGAAATAATTTCTTATTTTAATCAATATATCAAATGCATTATTTCCTTTTCTGTAATACTGAATATTGCTACAATGATGAGAAAAGAGGAGGTTTTTATGTGAGAATTTCATGTTTCTATTAAATTGATAACAAAAACATATTCCAATTATCATTTTCCATTCATATATACAGTTTCTTGTGAGAATTCACTTTTAAAAATTTATTCTATTTTTTTGGAAATTTTTTTTAGCTATAGTGGTACACGGGAATCATCGATATGGGAACGGTTCAGTAATTCCCACAATAATATATTTTTTCACAAAATAAGTAATAGATGTTTATAAGAAAGGGAAATGTTGTATTTATACAACACCGGAATTTTTTTTTCTCTGTTAAATAAAAATGCATGCGATAAAGGGTTAAATTGCCCTAAAATTAATTAAATTGCCCTAAAATTACTTACAAATTGCCCTAAAATAGTTCGGTACACTTTTGTTAAAATTTGGTACATTTTGTTAAGATTTGATACCGTTTTATTTAGATTTGGTACCGTTTTAATAAGATTTGGTACCGTTTTGTGAAGATTTGTTACGTTTTGTGAAGATTTGTACGTTTTCTGAAGATTTGGTACGTTTTGTGAAGATTTGGTACGTTTTGTGAAGATTTGGTACCGTTTTGTGAAGATTTGGTACCGTTTTATTAAGATTTGGTACGTTTGGTTAAGATTTGGTACCGTTTTGTTAAGATTTGGTACCGTTTTGTGAAGATTTGTACGTTTTGTGAAGATTTGGTACGTTTTCTGAAGATTTGGTACGTTTTGTGAAGATTTGGTACCGTTTTGTGAAGATTTGGTACCGTTTTCTGAAGATTTGGTACGTTTGGTTAAGATTTGGTACGTTTAGTGAAGATTTGGTACGTTTTGTGAAGATTTGGTACCGTTTTGTGAAGATTTGGTACCGTTTTATTAAGATTTGGTACGTTTAGTGAAGATTTGGTACGTTTTCTGAAGATTTGGTACCGTTTTGTGAAGATTTGGTACCGTTTTATTAAGATTTGGTACGTTTGTGAAGATTTGGTACCGTTTTCTGAAGATTTGGTACCGTTTTCTGAAGATTTGGTACGTTTTGTGAAAATTTGGTACGTTTTGTGAAGATTTGGTACCGTTTTGTGAAGATTTGGTACGTTTTCTGAAGATTTGGTACCGTTTTATTAAGATTTGGTACCGTTTTATTAAGATTTGGTACCGTTTTATTAAGATTTGGTACGTTTTGTTCATGAGATGTGGTCCCTATGATCAGTGTGGCAACCCATCAGTCAGGCAGGTTACGCAGGCTTCCCCCCTCAGGCTGCCTCTCTCTCTGGCAACGTACTGCACATTGCATCTCAGACCAGTCCTTGCCTCAGAGCCCAGAGCAGACCCAGGGCTCTTGCCAAAACAGGGCTTGGGCTTAAGTATTCCTCCCCTATAGATCAGCCCATGGACAAATCTGAACAATCTGGCTGCCAGTGCTTCTAAACATGAAAATGACAACAATTCCTGCGCAACACAACACAAACACAACATTTCTCGTTAAAATGTTGCGCAGTGTTGCATTTATAAACAACACACCGGATACCGAACGACGTTTCTCCTGTTAGTAACGCAGACACGTTGTTAATTTGCCACTACAACAATCAAAACACCCTTAAAAACCAGC
>NC_059256.1:11042691-11045191 GCF_017591435.1 Portunus trituberculatus | reverse complement strand
CCTTGCTAATGTCAATAAAATGGTCTAATGGTACACAAAACTCAAGGTAAAAATGTGTCCCAGTACTGAAGGGGTTAAAATAGTGAAGACTGTGGCCATTAATCTTGTGACCTCCATAGACCCTTGCTAATGTCAATAAAATGGTCTAATGGTACACAAAACTCAAGGTAAAAATGTGTCCCAGTACTGAAGGGGTTAAAATAGTGAAGACTGTGGCCATTAATCTTGTGACCTCCATACACCCTTGCTAATGTCAATAAAATGGTCTAATGGTACACAAAACTCAAGGTAAAAATGTGTCCCAGTACTGAAGGGGTTAAAATAGTGAAGACTGTGGCCATTAATCTTGTGACCTCCATAGACCCTTGCTAATGTCAATAAAATGGTCTAATGGTACACAAAACTCAAGGTAAAAATGTGTCCCAGTACTGAAGGGGTTAAAATAGTGAAGACTGTGGCCATTAATCTTGTGACCTCCATAGACCCTTCTAATGTCAATAAAATGGTCTAATGGTACACAAAACTCAAGGTAAAAATGTGTCCCAGTACTGAAGGGGTTAAAATAGTGAAGACTGTGGCCATTAATCTTGTGACCTCCATAGACCCTTGCTAATGTCAATAAAATGGTCTAATGGTACACAAAACTCAAGGTAAAAATGTGTCCCAGTACTGAAGGGGTTAAAATAGTGAAGACTGTGGCCATTAATCTTGTGACCTCCATAGACCCTTGCTAATGTCAATAAAATGGTCTAATGGTACACAAAACTCAAGGTAAAAATGTGTCCCAGTACTGAAGGGGTTAAAATAGTGAAGACTGTGGCCATTAATCTTGTGACCTCCATAGACCCTTGCTAATGTCAATAAAATGGTCTAATGGTACACAAAACTCAAGGTAAAAATGTGTCCCAGTACTGAAGGGGTTAAAATAGTGAAGACTGTGGCCATTAATCTTGTGACCTCCATAGACCCTTGCTAATGTCAATAAAATGGTCTAATGGTACACAAAACTCAAGGTAAAAATGTGTCCCAGTACTGAAGGGGTTAAAATAGTGAAGACTGTGGCCATTAATCTTGTGACCTCCATAGACCCTTGCTAATGTCAATAAAATGGTCTAATGGTACACAAAACTCAAGGTAAAAATGTGTCCCAGTACTGAAGGGGTTAAAATAGTGAAGACTGTGGCCATTAATCTTGTGACCTCCATAGACCCTTGCTAATGTCAATAAAATGGTCTAATGGTACACAAAACTCAAGGTAAAAATGTGTCCCAGTACTGAAGGGGTTAAAATAGTGAAGACTGTGGCCACTAATCTTGTGACCTCCATAGACCCTTGCTAATGTCAATAAAATGGTCTAATCACACTAAAAACTCAAGGTAAAAATGCGTCTCAGTACTGAAGGAATAAGATTTGTCGACATTAAAACTCCCAGTTCTTTTTCCGCATCCACATTTTTGCGGGAAGTGTTACCCATTTTATTTTGGTGTGGATTGCTATTTCCAATGTGTAGTACGCGGCATTTATCAAACTTTAAATTCATCAGTCACTTCTCAGACCATTGAATGAGAGTCTAGGCCTTTTACCAAAATTTGTTGAGTTGGTGAGTCTGCCTTGTTTGCAATCTTAGTATCATCAGTGAATTATGACCTTTTTCTTTTTTCGTTGAGGCCTATAACACCTGTAGGCTCACTTGAAGAGTGTGTAGGAAGCACTGTTCAGCTTCCGCCCATTAGTTACGCAGGCAATCTTATTTATAGTGGTGGGCATATCAGGGCCCATATCACCGCCCAAGCTCATCTTTCCTGTAACCACCTAGAACCTGCTGGGTATCCTGGTGACATGTAGCTAACTTTAAACCACTCCACAAAATAGGAAACCGTTGCCCCGAGTGAGGAAGCCCAACCTACACTCGGACCGTGGACAGGATTCGCCACAAAAAGTATCCTCTTTAGCCCAGAAATTCCCGTGAAAAAAAAAAAATGGCAAAGTGTTTAAGGCTGTACGTGGTGGGATTCGAACCTACGCGTGGACGTCTGCCCGATCCCACCACAACCACCACCACCACCACCTACGCCGCCGCCTCCCTCTACTTCGTCTGTGTCATTGATATATATTATGAAAAGGATTGGTGGTAACACTGAGCCTTGAGGAACACCACTACCAACACTGATCCAATCTCAAGAACTATTGTTAATTTCTACTCACTGTTTGCGTAAGATCAAAAAGTTCGTACAGTTTAAGAGTTCGTAAGATTTCAAAGTTCGTAAAGTGTAATGAGTTTGTTCAATTTAAGAGTTTATAAGATTTAAGAGTTTCCACAGTTAAAAGTTCGGAAGATTCAATAGTAAGATTTAAAAGTTCGTAAGATTAAAAAAAAAGTTCGTAAGATTTAAAAGTTCGTAATATTAAAAAGTTCGTAAGATTAAACAGTTCGTAAGATAAAAAAGTTCGTAAGATCAAAAAGTTCGTAAGATTAAAAATATCGTAAGATTAAAAAGTT
>NC_059256.1:10985191-11012691 GCF_017591435.1 Portunus trituberculatus | reverse complement strand
AATATATAGTCTGTTTAGTGTTTTAGAGTGAGTAAGAGTATTTTTAGAGTATTTTAGGGTGAATAAGAGTATTTTTCAGTGTTTTAGGGTGAAATATGTAGTCTGTTTAGTGTTTTAGAGTGAGTAAGAGTGTTTTTATAGTATTTTAGGGTGAATAAGAGTGTTTTGCAGTGTTTTAGGGTGAAATAGCTAGTCTGTTTAGTGTTTTAGAGTGAATAAGAGTGTATTTTGAGTATTTTAGGGTGATTAAGAGTGTTTTTCAGTGTTTTAGGGTGAAATATGTAGTCTGTTTAGTGTTTTAGAGTGAATAAGAGTTTTTTTAGTATTTTAGGGTGATTAAGAGTGTTTTTCAGTGTTTTAGGGTGAAATAGGTATTCTGTTTAGTGTTTTAGAGTGAATCAGAGTGTTTTTTTAGTATTTTAGGGTGATTAAGAGTGTTTTTCAGTGTTTTAGGGTAAAATTGTTAGTCTGTTTTGTGTTTTAGAGTGAATAAGAGTGTTTTTAGAGTATTTTAGGGTGATTAAGTGTTTTTCAGTGTTTTAGGGTGAAATAGGTAGGCCTAACTTAACCCAACCTAACCTAACCGCCCCCCCCCCAGATGTGGCTGGAGGTGAGCGGGCGGGCAGCGCATGGCAGCCTCCCCGGGGCACTACAAGGCGCTGGTGGCCGGGGCGCCCCTGGGGGAGGAAGTGCAGGAGTCCATCCGGGTGGACCTTCCGCGGACCTTCCCGGACAACATCCACTTCCGGCAGGGGGGCCATGGGGGCAGGGGGACCGGCAGGGTAAGCTGACCAGTCTGAACAATGTCCTGTCAGCGTTCTGTCGGCACAGCGCAGGGATTGGCTACTGTCAGGTGAGGCTGTGACTGTTGTGCTGCTGTTATTATGCTGTTCACTGCTCAAATGCTGTTAAAATGTTCTAAAATACTGTTAAAATGCTCCAAAATGCCCTTAATGATACTGAAATGCTGTTAAAATGCTGTTAAATTCACCAAAATACTGTCAAAATGCTCTAAAATGCTGTTAAAATTCTATAAAGATTTTTCTAAATGCCCTTAAACACTCTGTAATGATGTTAAGATATCAATAAAATGCTGTTCGCTGGTCTAAATTGCTCATAAATGTTCTTAAACATACTAAAATGCTGTAAAAATTTCTAAAATGCTCTAAAAATCCCATTGAACACATATAAATGCTGTAAAAAGCTGTTAAAATACTCAAAAAATCCCATTGAACACAAAAATGCTGTTATAAACACTACAATGCTGTGAAAATGCTCTAAAATGTCCTTAAACACTCTAAAATGCTTTAAAATGTTCTTTAACTTTCTAAATGCTCTGAAATGCTGTTAAATTACTGTTATAATGCTGTTCAGTGATGTAAAATGCTCTTAAACTTTTTAAAATGCTGTTAAAATATTCTAAAATGCTCTTAAACTCTATAATGCTGTTAAAATCCTCTTAAACACTCTTAAATATTGTTAAAATGGTCTAAAATACTCTTTAACACACTTAAATGCTCTAAAATGCTCTTAAACCTTCTATTATGCCATTTAAATGCTCTTAAATATTCATAAACACGCTAAAATATTCTTAAAATACTCTAGAATACTCATATACCCTCTAAAACACAAGTTCACACTTTTTTCATCCAAATTCACCCTAAAAACAGCATATTTCACTCCATTTCACCCTAGAACACTCAAATGAGCTCTATTCTCACCCAAAAAAAGGCAAACTCATCCATATTTCCATCTTATTCACCCTAAAACATACTTATTCATCCTTTTTTAACCACAATTCACACTTTTTCACCCTAAAACAACCAAATTCACTCTTAAAACAGCATATTTCACTGTACTTCACCCTAAAACACTCAAATTGGCTTTTTTCACCCTAAAACAGCAAATTTCACCCTAAATCACCTTAATTTCTGGCCAAATCACCCTTTTCTGTCCCTAAATCACTAATTCACCCTAAAACATCAAATTCACCCTTATTTCACCCTAAAACACCCCAAATCACCATTACTCACTCTAAAAAATCAAATTCACCCTTATTTCACCCTAAAACACCCAATAATACCCCAGATTCACCCTAAAACATCAAATTCACCCTTACTACACCCTAAAACACCCTAAAATACCCCAGATTTTCTCTAAAACATCAAATTCAGCCTTATTTCACCCTAAAACACACCCAAATCACCATTACTCACCCTAAAACATCAAATTCACCCTTATTTCACCTCAAATCACCCAAATTCACCCTAAAACATCAAATTCACCCTTATTTTACCCCAAATCACCCTAAAATACTCCAAATTCACCCTAAACATCAAATACACCTTTATTTCACTCTAAATACCTCAGATTCACCTTAAAACACCCCAGATTCACCCTAAAACATCAAATTCATCCTTATTTCACCCCAAATCACCCTAAAATACTCCAAATTCACCCTGAACATCAAATACACCTTTATTTCACTCTAAATATCTCAAATTCACCTTAAAACACCCCAGATTCACCTTAAAACACCCCAGATTCACCCTAAAACATCAAATTCATCCTTATTTCACCCTAAAACACCCCCAAATCACCCTCACTCACCCTGTTTCACTCCCCCAGGGTCTGAATTACATAGCTGGCCTCCTCCTGCTGGTGACTAATGATGAGGAGAGCTCCTTCTGGCTTCTCGTCACCCTTACCGACCAAATCCTGCCTGACTACTACACCCCCACCATGACGGGCGTACTGACGGACACTCGGGTTATGGAGGTGCTGGTCAAGTAGGTACTGGGTCCGGGGGGTGTCTGGGGGGCTGTGGGAGGCTCTGGGGGTGTGTGGGAGGGAGAGAAATTGAGAGAGGTAAGATGAGGTAAGGAAGGATGTGTGTGTGTGAGAGAGAGAGAGAGAGAGAGAGAGAGAGAGAGAGAGAGAGAGAGAGAGAGAGAGAGGATAAATATTTGAGGCAATGCAGAAGCAGGCAGGGAGTTCCAGAGTGTGCCAGAGAAAGGTGTGAAGGATTGAGAGTACTGGTGAACTCTTGCATGAGGGAGGTGGACAGAATAGTGGTGAAGGATTGAGAGTACTGGTGAACTCTTGCATGAGGGAGGTGGACAGAATAGTGGTGAAGGATTGAGAGTACTGGTGAACTCTTGCATGAGGGAGGTGGACAGAATAGTGGTGAAGGATTGAGAGTACTGGTGAACTCTTGCATGAGGGAGGTGGACAGAATAGTGGTGAAGGATTGAGAGTACTGGTGAACTCTTGCATGAGGGAGGTGGACAGAATAGTGGTGAAGGATTGAGAGTACTGGTGAACTCTTGCATGAGGGAGGTGGACAGAATAGTGGTGAAGGATTGAGAGTACTGGTGAACTCTTGCATGAGGGAGGTGGACAGAATAGTGGTGAAGGATTGAGAGTACTGGTGAACTCTTGCATGAGGGAGGTGGACAGAATAGTGGTGAAGGATTGAGAGTACTGGTGAACTCTTGCATGAGGGAGGTGGACAGAATAGTGGTGAAGGATTGAGAGTACTGGTGAACTCTTGCATGAGGGAGGTGGACAGAATAGTGGTGAAGGATTGAGAGTACTGGTGAACTCTTGCATGAGGGAGGTGGACAGAATAGTGGTGAAGGATTGAGAGTACTGGTGAATATAAACACTCTGGATTTAACAACAATGCACCTATTTTAAACACTCTCCATGAACCATCTAATGGCTCACAACACTGCTAATGGCTTCCCTCTTCACAAACACTTCCTTCTCTCCCATTTACCGATCTGTGACTGGACTGCATGAAGGATTGAAGAGTGCGTTAAACTGTATACTCCTAGAGGTTTCACTGTATATGTGTGTATGAGGCAAGAATGTTTCCCCGTATGAATTAATGTGTAGTTAAAGTAATGCTAGCCACACTTCAGTCAATAGTGGTCATTTTTATCGCTGTCTTCCCGCAGATTCATAAGTCACGCTGGACACTGTAAGGTTGGGAATCCACTCAAATGCAGTTATATGTGTAAACTCATGTCAGTGTGGAACCGAGGCAGTGAGTGGCTGGTGACATGACGCACACCAGCCTGCCACACCCCCACACCTCACACACACTCACACGCACCATCAGCTCACCACGGAATGAATCTGCGTTTGTTTTATGGTAATACGGAAGATTTCACCATTATGGCAGACAACATCACCATTAAAATATTGACGTGCTCTTAGAAAAATGGTGATCTTAATTCCTGTCTCCTGAACGACGCATTACACAGTTTGAAGACACCAACACACACACACACACACACACGTCAGGTTGTGCCATACATGAGAGTAAATGTGAACAGGGGTTACTGCGCTCAAGACACACGTATACAGCAAGTCCTCATTATACAGTAGTTCTTATCCGGTAAATTAAGTTACGGTGTTTGGAAATTGCTTCCCTTCATTCGACGTACGGTAAAAAAAATTCACAGATACGATATCCACTCACGTCGTCCAAGAGGGCCCAGCGCGGGGGAGCAGGGGTGACGACTTCATCCACGCCACGCCACACCCTGCCACTCACAGCACTGACTTTAACTTAACCACCCTTATCACCCCCTAACTGCATTACTAATTACATGAATGAATGGAATATTACATTTTTTTTATTATTTTTTATGTATTTTCATTTCTATAGGGGCAACTTTCGACGTCCTGGGTTCAGTATACGGTAAATTTCATCTGCGGTGAGATTTTCAGGAATGCGTATGTACTGTATAACGAGGAATTTACCATATATAGGGAAGTATGTGTAATCCTGCAGAGTGGAAGTGTGTGTAATCCTGCAGAGTGGAAGTGTGTGTAATCCTGCAGAGTGGAAGAAGAGATTAGGTAAGAGACGAGAGGGGGTGGCACAGGTTGGCAGGTGTACAGGCCACCACACACAGGCATAATAATTGTCCTTCATTTTTATTTTACATACGTCACACCCACACACACCCACACACCTCACACCCCACACCTCACCCCACATTTGTTTCCTGGCATTAAAGAACAGCTGTTTTGCTACTGTTTTATCATTCTCTGCCATTAAGTCCTGCCCTACAGCGCCTATAGGAATACTCTCTAATGCAAGAGTTCACCAGTTCTCTCAGTCATTCACCCCTTTCACTGGCACACTCTGAACTCCCTCCCTGCTTCTGTATTTCCAAGGCATTTGCTCCCTTGCTGTGGCTAACGCTTTACCACTTTTTAGAGAGCCAGTGTGGGCCTTTTTCTATAATATTCCTTTTTTTTTTGCCCTTGGCCGGCCCTCTTCCCTACTTAAAGAAAAAAAGGAAAAAATATTACTAGAGAAAATATGTATGGGATATGGCGTTCAACTTCCACCCATTAGCAGTGCAGGGAATTTCCTTTGTAGTGGTGGGTATATTGGGGCCCATATCACCACCCAGGCGTATCTTTGGTGTAACTGCCTGGAGCCTGGGTATCCTGGTGACATGGAGCTAACTTTGAACCACACGTCAAGGCAGCATGTGGTGGGATTCCAACCTGTGTGTGGATGTCTGTCTGATCCCACCACCACCACCACCACCACCATGTGAAAGAAGACTGCCTTGAGTGTTAAGTTAGGTTAGGTTAGACAGGGTTGAGTGTTGGTGAAGGTTAGGTTAGGTTAGGTAAGGTTAGGTTAAGTTAGGTTAGGTAAAGGTTAGGTTAAGTTAGGTTAGGTTAGGTTTATTAAGGTTAGGTTAGGTTAGGTTAGGTTAAGGTTAGGTTAGGTTAGGTTAGGTAAGGTTAGGTTAGGTTAGGTTAGGTTAGGTAAGGTTAGGTAAGGTTAGGTTAGGTTAGTTTAGGTTAAGTTAGGTTAGGTTAGGTTAGGTTAGGTTAGGCAAGGTTACATAAAGGTTAGGTTAGGTTAGGTAAGGTAAGGTTAGGTTAGGTTAAGTTAGGTTAGGTTAGGTTAGGTAAGGTAAGGTAAGGTTAGGTAAAGGTTAGGTTAGGTTAGGTTAGGTTAGGTTAGGTTAGGTAAGGTTAGACAGGGTTGAGTGTTGGTGAAGCTCAATAAACTAGGTGTGGGAGCAACTTGACAGATGGACAGGGATACACGACACATGACTGGTTCACACACACAATATTGCAAGTGTTGTTTTTATCCACAAACGAATCGGATACAAGGAGTGGTCCAGCAGCCTTCTAGAGTGCTTTGCCCCCACTCAGTCTCCAGGGGTCAGCTGTCACCCACATGCCACAACCACTGCCAACCCAACACATACCTCAGATTAATTTCTTTCTTTTTTTTCTATTTTTCTTCAATTTTCATCTTATTTATGTGTTTTTATTTACTTTTCTTTCAAATTAGAAGTCATTTTAATTTTCCATAACCTAACATACTTTAAGAATGAATAGATTTAATACACATAGTTTATTTATTTATTTATATTTTTATTTATCCCCTGTGGGCTTTTGACGGGAATTTCTGGGCTAAAGAGGTTATGTTTTGTTAGCCCAACCTACACTCGGACCGTGGACAGGATTCGAACCCATGCACTTAGAGACCCCGGACTCCAAAGCACGCAGGGTTCTACTGTACCACGGCGAACCCTCCAATATCACAATTAATTCTTCCTTGCATAAAAAAAAGAAGAAATTGAGGAGATATTGTATTGAGAAAGTTGTAAAGTTTTGATCATATTTTTCCTTCCTTCTCTGTATGTTGGTGTTTGGTGTTTTAGAGTGAAATATCAGTGTTAAAACGGCTGTGTGCACCTCATGTCATTCCTGTAAGAGCTGCGTCTGAGAGTGATTAGGAATATACTCTGGCGTCCCTGCAGCTTGTGTCCTGTGTCCTGTGTCCTGTGTCCTGTGTTCTGTGTCCTGTGTTCTGTGTCCTGCAGCTGTCACCTCAAACAAACAAAGGACTGTCATTGGTATACCAGGCCTCTTCAACACTTAAACACTCATATTTCACTCTAAAAAGCCAAATTATCTCTCCTTCTACCCAAAATCATCCTAAAACAGCCATATTCACCTTGGTTTTCATCTTCTTCACCCTAAAAATGTTTGTTCACCCTAAAACACTAGAAAATGCTCTTATTTGCCCATATCCAGCTTAAAACACCCTTATTTTTATTTTAACCTAACCTAACCTAATCTAGCCTAACCTAACCCAACCTAACCTAAAGTGACCCGTTTACAGAGAGCGCTGTCCCTTGGTGTGGCGTCACATTCACCACTACAACCTTACGTGGGACCTCCTGGTGACCAAATGGTTCGTCTGCCTGTATGCTGAAGTCCTGCCCATTGAGGTGTGTGTGTGTGTGTGTGTGTGTGTGTGTGTGTGTGTGTGTGTGTGTGTGTGTGTGTGTGTGTGTGTGTGTGTGTGTACCTAGTTGTATTGTAGAGGGTTGGAGTGTGGGTCATAGTGTCCTGTCTCCATGTGTCCATTTATCCAGTGTTTCCTTAAAGTTCAGCACATTATGTGGTGTAACAATTCCATTATTGAATGCATTCCACTTCTCCGCTGTTCTGTGTGGAAAACTGTATTTTGCAACATCCTTCACACACTGCCTCATCCTGATCTTCTTTACATGTCCTCTTGTCCTTCCATCTCCTTCTGTCACCAGCACCAGGTCTTCCTTGTCTAGCTTTTCAATATCATTGACTATCTTGTACATTGTTATTAGGTCCCCTCGTTCTCTTCCATCTTGTAAGGTTGGCAGTCCCATTTCCTTCAGTCGTTCTTCACATGTGAGGTCCTTTAGTCCCATTTCCTTCAGTCGTTCTTCACATGTGAGGTCCTTTAGTCCCATTTCCTTCAGTTGTTCTTCATATGTGAGGTCCTTTAGTCCCATTTCCTTCAGTTGTTCTTCATATGTGAGGTCCTTTAGTCCCATTTCCTTCAGTCGTTCTTCACATGTGAGGTCCTTTAGTCCCATTTCCTTCAGTCGTTCTTCATATGTGAGGTCCTTTAGTCCCATTTCCTTCAGTCGTTCTTCACATGTGAGGTCCTTTAGTCCCATTTCCTTCAGTCGTTCTTCACATGTGAGGTCCTTTAGTCCCATTTCCTTCAGTCGTTCTTCATATGTGAGGTCCTTTAGTTCCGGCACCATCTTTGTAGCAATCTTCTGTATCCTTTCCAGTTTTCTTATATCCTTTTTAGAGGTTGGAGACCACACCACTGCTGCATATTCCAGCCTTGGGTGTATCATGCTTGTGATGATTTTTTTCATCATATCTTTATCCATGTAATGAAATGCCACTCTTATATTAGTCAACATCCTATATGATAGTCCAAATATCTTGCTTATGTGTTTATCAGGGCTCAGATTTTCTTGTATGATCACTCCAAGATCTTTTCCTCTTTAGTCTTCATTATTTGCTCCTCTCCCATCAAATAGTTCCATACTGGTCTTCTCTTACTCTTTCCTAGTTCCATTATGTGGCATTTCTTGGCATTAAACTCCAATTTCCACTTCTTGCTCCATTCATAGATCTTGTTTAAATCTTCCTGCAGCAGCAAACAGTCCTCTCTGGTTTTGATAACTCTTAGCAACTTTGCATCATCACCAAACAAATTAATGTAACTGTTTACCTCAATGTGAATGTCATTTACATAAACTTGAAACATAATGGGGCTAACACTGACCCTTGTGGCACTCCACTGGTTACTTTACCCCAAGATGAGTATGTGTCTCTGATCACAGTTTTCATTTCTCTATCCTTCAAATAATCTGTTGTCCATTGTAGCAAGGTTCCACGCAGTCCTCCTGTGTTCTCTAGTTTCCAAAGAAGTCTTCCGTGAGGGACTTTATCAAAAGCCTTTTAATGTCCAGGCATACTGTGTCCACCCATCCATCTGTGCTTTCCAGTCCTGCAATAACCCTGGAGTAGAAGCTTAACAAGTTTGATACACATGACCGCCCTGTCCTGAACCCAAATTGTCTGTTCGATATGACTTGGTCCTCTTCTAGAAATTTAACCCATTTTTCTTTGATAATTATTTCACATAACTTCCCTACGACACTTGTAAGTGACACTGGTCTGTAGTTTAGTGGTTCAGTTGCCTTTCCTCCTTTAAATATGGGTATTACGTTGGCTCTCTTCCACTCCAGTGGAACTTTCCTTCATTTATTGAACTTTAATTATTTCCCAAATTGGCTCCAGTAATTGGTGTTTACATTCTTTTAACACCCAGCCTGATACACCAGCCACCCCCATTGCTTTCCTGACTTCCAACCTGTCCAGTAATCTTCCAATATCCTCTTTGTGCACTGCAATCTCCTGTAATCCTTGGCAATCCAATGTCCTATTAGGTTCTGTGAAATCATCTTCTTCAGTGAACACCGTTTTGAAGCTCTCATTCATTATTTCACACATTTCCTTCTCTGTTTGGTATGTCTTCCCTTCTTTCACTATTTTATCAATTGTTTCCTTGTTCTTCATCTTACCGTTTATAAACTTGTAGAAAAGTTTGGGTTCATCCTTGCTTTTATCCACTACATCCTTCTCAAACTTTCTTTCTGGAGTGAGTCTGTCTTGTATAACCACTCCCTGCTCTTTCTCTTCACTGCTCTTCATCACAGTGTCTTCTCACATTCTGCATTGCCACATGTGCCTTCTGATACAGTCAACACTCAATACTCAAACATCTTAGAAGTCAAACTTTTCAATGCTCTGACACAAAAGTTTGAATTTCTACTCAAAAAAGTATGTGGTGGCTGCAGGTGGGCACAGGTGGGTGAAAACAGAGGCTGGTGGGCTGCAGTCAATGAAGTTTGTGTGTAGTGTGTTGGGGATAACGAAGCCTTAGTGACAGAACAGGTGTGATGGCAACATGGCAACAAGACGGTGGGTGAGTGGCTGGTGTTTGTTCCACACCAGCCGTTACTACAACACCACGAACTTCACACATACACTGGAGACTCAGTACTCAAACACCTTAATAGTCAAACTTTTCAATACTCAAATGCAAAAAGTTCAATTTAAACTTTGAAGAAAACCCTGCGTCACAATAGCATTCGTCTTCAATCTTTCCGTAATTTTTCCTGTATACATTAACACCAAAGGCTTAGTGGTGATGGAGCGGCCACACACACTGGCCTCTCCCTCACCACCACCACCACCACCACCGCTGCCACTGTTTTGATTTATTTTATTTATTTATTTCTCCCCTGTGTGCTTTTGACGGCAATTTCTGTGCTAAAGGGGATACTTTTTGCGACACCTCCTATCTCAATCCCCACCCACTAGAAAACCATTGCCGTGAGTGAGGAAGCCCAACCTACACTCTGCTGGCCACCCCACTGGCTACCCCACTGGCCAGTCACAAATATCGATTGCCAGTTATTTTTGAACAGTGTTGCCAGCGCTTGAAAAAATGTTCAAAAATTAACCCGAATCTTTGAAACCTTGAAAGAAAAAGTTTAAATCACAAAAATCTTGAAAAATCTACACCGACTGTATCAAAGACGGAGAGAGAGAGAGAGAGAGAGGTGGCACTGGCTCATCGGACGGCCTGACGCATACAATACACGCGATAATGTAGCATGACATGAGCTGAGCAGTGACCGTCTGTGCGTCGCCTTCAGTGAGTGTATCCTCTTAAAATGAAACTTGAGCGTCAATTAATCGTATGAATCTTCACTGATATACTTTCCCTCTCTGGCATAGTGTGTTATTCACTTAAAGACACTCACCACGAGATAATGGTAAATCTGAGTGTGCCATTGGAGGTGTGGTGTTGAGGAAATTAAGTAATGTAGCTATGAGAGAGCCAGAAAAATGTGACAGTAGGTGGGGTGACTGGGGTGAACTTGTAAGTATAATGGTTCTTATCGAGCTTACCAACAGGAGAATAAACTTGTAATAGTATTAGTAAAAGAATATTCCTGAAATTACGACTTTTTAATTCTGGGATGCTACTTCAAGATTGTAAGTGGCCACCCCTCCCCATGGCCACCCTGTGAAATTTTTCTGCAGGCGCTACTGGAGGAGGAGGAGGAGGAGGAGGAGGAGGAGGAGGAGGAGACTAATTAATTTTGAGTAAGTAGTCTTCACTGTATTTGGAGGAGGAGGAGGAGGAGAAGAGGTGTGTGTGTGTGTGTATGTGTATGTCCATTCTTTATCTAATTTAATCTCTCTCTGTCTCTCTCCCCTTCCTTCCTTCTGCCTCTCCCTCCCTCCTCTCTCTCTCTCCCAGACCGTGCTAAGGATCTGGGACTGCCTATTCTACGAGGGCAACAAGGTGTTAATGCGCGTGGCGGTGGCGCTGGTGGTGGTCAACGAGGCGGAGATCCTCAAGGCACAGGAATTTGGTGACATTGTGAATTGCTTTAAGAAGATCACCAACGAGGCTGTTGATTGCCACGCCTTCATGGAGGTAAGACGGGGGGGGGGGAGGAGGAGGAAGGTATGGAATGATGTTAAGAAGAGGATTGAGGGAAGAAAAGGAGGAAAGAGGAGGAAGGGGTGAAAGAAAGAGGAGGAGGAGGAGGAGGAAGAGGAGAAGAAGAAGAGGAAGGGAGAGGAGGAGGGGAGGTAATTGGAGAGAAGAGGAAGAGGGGAGAGGAGCGGAAGAGGGAAGAGGTAAGGAGGAGGAGGAGGAGGAGGAGGAGGAGGAGGAGGAGGAGGAGAGAGAGAGAGAGAGAGAGAGAGAGAGAGAGAGAGAGAGAGAGAGAGAGAGAGAGAGAGAGAGAGAGAGAGAGAGAGAGAGAGAGAGAGAGAGAGAGAGAGGAAGAGAGAGAGAGAGGAGGAAGGGAAGAGGAGGAGGAGGAGGAGGAGGAGGAGGAGGAGGAGGAGGAGGAGGAAATATTAAAAGTTGAAATTAATAAAAAATGAAAAAAATAGTTAATATATTTTTTTTTCATCTCAAAATTGTTATTATATTAAAATTCTCTCTCTCTCTCTCTCTCTCTGGTTCTTCTTATAATCTTTTTTTTTCCTCCTCCTCCTTTTCTCCTCCTCCTCCTCCTCCTCCTCCTCCTCCTCCTCCTCCTCCTCCTCCTCCTCCACAGACTGTCTTCAAGGTGTCTGGGTCCTTTCCCCGTGCACGCCTGGCCAAGCTGAGGGAAACGTGTATGGAACAAGTATTAGCTGAGAGTAAGAAGTAGAGAGAGAGAGAGAGAGAGAGAGAGAGAGAGAGAGAGAGAGAGAGAGAGAGAGAGAGAGAGAGAGAGAGAGAGAGAGTTCATTTTATTTATTTATTTATTTTATTTTTTATTTTTTTTTAAGTTGTGGATAGATAAAGAGGTGAATTGTTGTTGTTGTTGATAATGCTTCTTCTTCTTCTTCTTCTTCTTCTTCTTCTTCTTCTTCTTCTTCTTCTTCTTCTTCTTCTTCTTCTTCTTCTTCTTCTTCTTCTTCTTCTTCTTCTTCTTCTTCTTCTTCCTTCTTCTTCTTCTTCTCCTTCTTCTTCTCCTTCTTTCTTCTTCTTCTTCTTCTTCTTCTTCTCCTTCTTCTTCTCCTTCTTCTTCTTCTTCTTCTTCTTCTTCTTCTTCTTCTTCTTCTTCTTCTTCTTCTTCTTCTTCTTCTTCTTCTTCTTCTTCTTCTTCTTCTTCTTCTCCTCCTCCTCCTCCTCCTCCTCCTCCTCCTCCTCCTCCTCCTCCTCCTCCTCCTCCTCCTCCTCCTCCTCCTTCTTTCATTTTTATTTTATTTATTTCAACTTTTTAATCCAAAATTTTAAACCAATATTTTTGAGTTCACATTTATTTATTTATTTATTTATTTTTATGCTGTGAAAAATGACAACTATGCATGTGTGTGTGTCTTGCTGTGAAAATACTGCTGTTAAGTTAGTTTCACAGCATTTTTTTTTACTTATTTCCTGTTGTGCTGTGAAGAAATGCTGTCAAGTTAGTTTCACAGCATTTTTTTTTACTTAATTCCTCTGTTGTGCTGTGAAGAAATGCTGTTAAATTAGTTTCACAGCATTTTTTACTTAATTCCTCTGTTGTGCTGTGAAGAAATGCTGTTAAGTTAGTTTCACAGCAATTTTTTTACTTAATTCCTGTTCTGCTGTGAAAAATGCTGTTAAGTTAGTTTCACAGCATTTTTTTTAGTTAATTCCTCTGTTGTGCTGTGAAGAAATGCTGTTAAGTTAGTTTCACAGCATTTTTTTTACTTATTTCCTCTCTTGTGCTGTGAAGAAATGCTCTTAAGTTAGTTTCACAGCATTTTTTTTACTTAATTCCTCTGTTGTGCTGTGAAGAAATGCTGTTAAATGCTGTTGGGTTAGTTTCATAGCTTTTTTTTTACTTGTGTTGTGAGGAGATGCTGTTAAGTTGATTTTACAGCATATAACAGCAAATATTTTTTTCTATCTTTACTGTAAAAATAATGCTGTTAAGTTGATTTTACAGCATTTAACAGCAAAGTATTGTTTTTCTATTTTTGCTGTGAAAATAATGCTGTTATGGTAGTTTTACTATTTTTTTTACTTAATTCCTGTGTTGTGCTGTGAATTAATGCTGTTAATTTAATTTCACAGCATTTAACAGCAAAAAATAACAATCATGCTCTTTCTGGTTGTCAAAATACTGTTGTTTTAAATTTTACAGCATTTCTGACGATTTTGGCTGTGAAGAATGCTGTTATATTAAATTTAATTGCATTTGTGACGACTCTAGCTTTGAAAATGCTGTCGTGTTGACTTTTACAGCATTTATGAACGTTTATGCTGTGAAAATGCTGTTATGTTAAATTTTACAGCATTTGTGAACATTCCTGCTGTGAAAAAATAATGTTATCTTAAATTTTACAGCATTTCTGAACATTTCTATCTGTGAAAATGCTGTTATATTAAATTTTACAGCATTTATGAACATTTCTGGCTTTGGAAATGCTGTTAATAAATTTTACAGCATTTATGAACGTTTATGCGTTGGAAATGCTGTTATATTAATTTTTAAAGCATTTATGAAAGTTTTTGGTTGTGGAAATGCGGTTATTTTTCTCTTTACAGCATTAACAGCATAAAAAAATGGGTCTTTTGTGTATTCTCACAGCATTTATCTATTTAACAGCATTTATTTCGAGTCAATGCTGTGTTTGTGTCTTTCTTTGCTGTGAAAAATGCTGTTATTTGATTTTTTTTACAGCATTTTAATTCCTGACTTGTGAATTATTATTATTATTATTGTTGTTATTAATATTGTTGTTATTGTTGTTGTTGTTATTGTTTGTGTGTTCGTGTGTGTGTTAATTAAGGCCGCGTCCCACACACAACGATGCGAGACGACCGCGCCACGAATTATCACGACTTGCAGAAATAAAACATTGTAACGCTCGTGTAACATCGGGAAAGACATTCTGGAGTCGTGAAGCATCGCGTGACTGTCCAGGGAGCATCGCGGTAGTCGTTCATCTTTCCAATTTCATCCCTAGAAAATTGTGCACCTTTGATTTTTTTAGCAATTCGTTAAAAAAAAAAAAAAAATTAACAGCTTTTTGCATCGCTATCGGTGTACGTTCGTGTGATTGTCGCGTTGCATTCTTTGTATTCGCTGCATGGTCGTCGTGTTCGTGGCTGTCCAGAAATTATACAGCGATCCAATTTAATGTCATCTTAAATTTTACAGCATTTCTGAACATTTCTAGCTTTGGAAATGGTGTTACATTAAATTTTACAGCATTTATGAACATTTCTGGCTTTGGAAATACTGTTACATTAAATTTTACAGCATTTATGAACATTTCTAGCTGTGAAAATGCTGTTATATTAAATTTTACAGCATTTATGAACATTTCTAGCTGTGAAAATGCTGTTACATTAAATTTTACAGCATTTATGAACATTTCTGGCTTTGGAAATACTGTTACATTAAATTTTACAGCATTTATGAACATTTCTGGCTTTGGAAATACTGTTACATTAAATTTTACAGCATTTATGAACATTTCTGGCTTCGGAAATGCTGTTACTAAATTTTGCAGCATTTATGAACATTTATGCATTGGAGACAGTAGCAAGATAACTGACAGAAAGGCGGACGATGGAATGATAACACAGCGGACCTACCACACCAATAACACCATGTACCGGAAATGAATGAAATGCATATCTTGTCTTGAACGATAACACGATAAGCACAAAAATACATCGATAAAAGGTTTTGTAGTCGTCCCAGTGGCCATGACGATGCAGGATAATGGCCAAACGTAGCCCTGGATCCGGTGCCTTCCTTCAATCTGTGCCCTGTCTAACTTATTTGAGGTGTAATTCGTTTTAATACTTCAGTGGTTGACCTGCAGGCAATGAGGGTCACGTTCTTGGTGTGGTAGAGGTTGGTGGTGGTCATATTGTTCCTTAGGTGCACTCCACGACCTCACAAACCACCCACGCTTCTTTTGTTAATGGTCAATGTTCAGCTTTTTTTTTTCTTTTTTTAATGTTAAGGCCTATAGCGCCTGTGTGTGAACTTCAAGAGTAATGGAGGCAGTGTTCAGCTTCCACCCATTAGCGGCGCAGGCAGTCTTCTTTGCAGTGGTGGGCATATTAGGGCCCATATCACCACCCAAGCGCATCTTTGGTGTAGGGCAATGACATCACCTGGAGCCTGGGTATCCTGGTGACGTGTAGCTAACTTTAAACCACTCCACAAATGGCAAAGCTTCAAGGCGGTGTTTTAAGGGTGTTTTAATGGTGTTTTAGGTATCCTGGTGACATGTAGCTAACTTTAAACCACTCCACAAATGGCAAAGCTTCAAGGTGGTGTTTTAAGGGTGTTTTAGGTATCCTGGTGACATGTAGCTAACTTTAAACCACTCCACAAATGGCAAAGCTTCAAGGTGGTGTTTTAAGGGTGTTTTAATGGTGTTTTAGGTATCCTGGTGACATGTAGCTAACTTTAAACCACTCCACAAATGGCAAAGCTTCAAGGCGGTGTTTTAAGGGTGTTTTAATGGTGTTTTAGGTATCCTGGTGACATGTAGCTAACTTTAAACCACTCCACAAATGGCAAAGCTTCAAGGTGGTGTTTTAAGGGTGTTTTAATGGTGTTTTAGGTATCCTGGTGACATGTAGCTAACTTTAAACCACTCCACAAATGGCAAAGCTTCAAGGCGGCACGTGGTGGGATTTGAACCTACTCGTGGACGTCTGCCCGATCCCACGCTCAGCAAAATACTTTTAAGTCCTCGTTATACGGTACATATGCGTTCCTGCACACCTTACTGCAAATTGAAGTCACCGTATACCGAACCCCTTATAACATGTAGGGATGTGTTCCAGCACGTCGAAAGTCACTCCTAAAGACAATAGTTCTAAAAATAATTGTAAAATAATGCGCTAAAGAAATAAACGGAAAATGATGTTATCGCTACGTATTGAATGAGATGGTGTCAGTACGGATCTCAGCCCTTACTCGTGATATCCACACACACACACACACACACAAAAAAAAAAAAAAAAAAACACCTCGTAAGGATTTCACATGTGTTCAGTGGAAACGCGGGAAGAGACTGATTGTTGTGGAGGCCGCGCGGTGTGGTGGCGCTACAGTACGCTGTAAACAAAACACAATCGGATACCGTATGTGAATTTTCCTTACCATAAATAGAATCGAGGTTAGTAATTGCCAAACACCGTAACTGAATATACCGGATAACGAAGTAGCGTATAAGGAGAACTTACTGTATTTATTTAAAGTTAATCCATGTAGCACTCCTTGGTGGCCTGGTGGGGAGGCCTGAAGGGTGCTGTGGCCAGTCATGTCCTGCAAGGGGGGGGGAGGAGAGAGAGAGAGAGAGAGAGAGAGAGAGAGAGAGAGAGAGAGAGAGAGAGAGAGAGAGAGAGAGAGAGAGGGTACGTAACTTGTCACCATCGTGCGGGTCGTACTGAAATTGTGAAAAATGACTGATAGCAACACTGTATACCGTTAAGTAGTCGTCCTGTGGTCGTTGTAATCCTAGCAGTGTCGTGGGACGGTCTAGCCTAGCGGGTGTCGTGCGCTGTGGGGGTTGTCGGTATTCGTGTCAAAAGTGCAAGTCATGGTCATTCGTGTGGCGTTCGTCTCTCATCGTGGTGTGTGTCACGATGTCCTCACCAGCAAAACAACTAATATTTGATCTCTTTCAAAAGGCATTCCAGTAATCTATAAGTACCGCACGCACGCACGCACACACACACACACACACACACACACACACACACACACACACACACACACACACACACACACACACACACACACACTATTGTTATTATTATTAAGAGAGAGAGAGAGAGAGAGAGAGAGAGAGAGAGAGAGAGAGAGAGATAACATAGCATACTAGTAAGATAGAGAAAAAGAGAGAGAGAGAGAGAGAGAGAGAGAGAGAGAGAGAGAGAGAGAGAGAGAGTAACATAGCATACTAGTAAGATAGAGAAAAAAAGGAGAGAGAGAGAGAGAGAGAGAGAGAGAGAGAGAGAGAGAGAGAGAGAGAGAGAGAGAGAGAGAGAGAGAGAGAGAGAGCTTACCTATCTTAATTTGTGATTCTACTGATTACAAACAAGCTTAAAATCAGATTAGGTCAGGTCAGGTCAGGTCAGGTCAGGTCAGGTCAGCTATTTTGCCAATGCATTTCTTTAGTTTAGAAGAAAATATATTACTTAAAGGTTAGTGAATATAATAATGATAATAATAATAATAATAATAATAATAATAAAAATGGCTAATGTTTTTTATTATTATCATTATTATTGCTATTTCATTTTTATTAATATTTCCGTAACGTAAAATTAAATAATGATAAAAATGAACAAGAATGATGAAACAATATATAATGATAAATTGCCTCTACTTATGACTTTATGTAACTTATTATTACTTATGTTATCTACTTATATAGGAACTGTCAAGGGGTTTAAAGTAATATTATAAGTACGATAATGTTCCCTAGTGTACGATGTCTGAGGTACGGTGATTCCTAGGGTACGATGTCTGAGGTACGATAATGCTCCCTAGTGTACGATGTCTGAGCTACGATAATGCTCCCTAGTGTACGATGTCTGAGGTACGATAATGATCTCTAGTGTACGATGTCTGAGCTACGATAATGATCCCTAGTGTACGATGTCTGAGCTACGATAATGCTCCCTAGTGTACGATGTCTGAGGTACGGTGATCCCTAGTGTACGATGTCTAAGGTACAGTGATTCCTAGTGTACGATGTCTGAGGTACGGTAAGCATTCCAGGTGTACGATAACTATTCCAAGTGTACGATGTCTGAAAGTAAGCCTAACTTATTTTTTTCCTCAATTTTCTTTACAATCTCGTTTTCTGACTCTTTTTTAGACCAAATGAAGTAAAAAAAAGAAAATGAAGTTAAAGATAGCTCACAATAATTACTCCCTTTTTTTCTAGCTCATTTTTGTGGGTTTTGAAATATAATTAATCTTTTTTTTTTTTTACGATGTCTCAAAGTACAATAATGATTCCTACTGTACGGTATGCGAGGTACGATAATTATTTTTAGTGTACGATGTTTATTTATAAGTACGATGATTTATTATTTTTTTTTTCTTGAGATTTGTGTTGGTGCTTTCAATATTGTAAGTCTTAAGTGAGTTTTGTGATTCACTGTGGGTTGTGTTCAGTTGTTAGAGAGAGAGAGAGAGAGAGAGAGAGTACGTACGTCTATGAATAAAAAAATGTGGTATTATATTGTTTTACTGATTTCTCCTCATTTTTCTCTTCTTCTTCTTCTTCTTCGTCTTCCTCCTCCCCCTCCTTTTTCTCTTCTTCCTCCTCCTCCTCCTCCTCTTTCCTCCTCTTCCTCTTCGTCCTCCTTTTTCTCTTCTTCCTCCTCCTTTTTCTCTTCTTCCTCCTCCTCCTCTTCTCCTTTTCTCTTTTCCTCCTCCTTCTTCTTCCTCCTCCTCCTCCTCCTCTTCTTCTCTCCTTCTCTTTTTTCTCTTCCTCCTCCTCCTCCTCCTCCTCCCATGACATCTATAATTTGAACAACACTAGAGCAGTTCTTATTCTATACTTAAATTTTTCTTGTTTCTCCTCCTCCTCCTCCTCCTTTCCTCTTCCTCTTCCTCCTCCTTCTCTTTTTTCTCTTCCTCCTCCTCCTCCTCCTCCTCCCATGACATCTATAATTTGAACCTCTTCCTTATATACTTCCCTCCTCCTCCTCCTCCTCCTCCTCCTCCTGCTCCTCCTCCATGACATATACGTACAATCACTCTGTACAGCAGCAGAGGAGTTGGCATTGTCTGCTTAGATTTGCAACTAGTTTTGTGAACGTGTCAGACAAGTGAAGTGTGTTGACGCGGTACAAGTGGTGACACGCGGCGTGGATTGAGGCGTGGGTGTCACACTGACGGTGACCAGCGAGTGAAGCTTCAGCAGTGGCGTCCCTCAAGGATCAGTCCTGGCGCCCATTCTGTATTCACGACACTGACCAACAATACAATGGAAAGTGTTGTGTCAAAATTCACACCACACAGAAGGTGCAGACAAGGATGACTCCCAAACCACAGACAACTTTACCACAGCGACACAGACTACACACACACACACACACACACACACACACACACTCACTGAAGGGCAGGGCTGACAGCTAGAAGGGCCAATGTCAAAGACTGGGCAATTGTTGATAGGCACACCACTACTGCATGAGTGCATCAGTGCTACAATGGCCAGTGTCGTCCATGCATCCCTGGAGCCACACTGACGCTCCTTTCTTGTCATTGGCTGGTCGTTGATAAAGGATGCAATATTTCATAACGTGCTTTCCTCAACACTTGCATTGTTTGACACTGGCCCTTAGAGTTGTCACACCTACAATTCAGTGTGGAGAAACGCCACGTATTACACGGACCAAGTCACAATCCTCAGGCGATGTTCAGTCTGGATAATGCCCGTGGCGAGTGTGGACAGAGAACAGACCTTGGCCTCAGCGTTCCAGCAGACCTCAAGCCAAGCAAGCAGTGGCCACAACTGAACATTCAAACCAATTAGTCGCTGTCACTGGAAGATCCTTTACTGGCAAATCTGACGAAACAATATGAACATTCCGTGTCCGCATCTCCAATACAGGGAACACATCAACAACTTACAAAAATACAACGCAGATTGACAAACATGATCCCAGGGCTGCCAAACAAACCCAACGAGGAACGCCTTAAGTCTATCTTGTGTTGAGAAGCAAAGAGGAAGAGGTCACCTTATTACGCTGCTCAAAATCATCAACGCCTTTACAAATTTGAATATTGAAAAATACGTATTAGTCTGAGGTGGAAGGAGGGGTGGGTGGGGAGGAGCCTTCTACTGTGCTGCCCTGTCTCTAGCACTGATGGCCACTAGACAGTCTCAACAAACAGCACAGTAAGAACCTCAGCGGCTATTGCTGTTTGTCTTCCTTTGTGTTCCTTTGTATTCCTCCTCCTCCTCCTTCTACTACTACTATATACTATTGTTTCTCTTCTTCCTCTTCCCTTCCTCTTCCTTCTTTAATACCTCCTCTTCCTCTTCCTCCTCTTTTTATCTATCTATTGTCTTCTCTTTCTCTCCTTCCTTTCTTTTCTCCTCTTCTTGTTCTTCTTTGATCTTCCCTCTTCCTCCTCCTCTCTAAAACCACCATACTTCCTCCTCCTCCTCCTCCTCCTCCTCCTCC
This sequence comes from Portunus trituberculatus, assembly GCF_017591435.1. Taxonomy (NCBI): domain Eukaryota; kingdom Metazoa; phylum Arthropoda; class Malacostraca; order Decapoda; family Portunidae; genus Portunus; species Portunus trituberculatus. The sequence continues at coordinate 10,992,110 of NC_059256.1, read as the reverse complement.
ACCACCACCACCACTTACCTCCCTTACCTGCTTGTAATGAGCGGGGCACCTGAGGGAACCTTACCTGCGAGAAGGGGAGGCAATTAGGCGCGTCCACACACACACACACACATACAGGCAAGCACACTCTCTCTCTCTCTCTCTCTCACACACACACACACACTCTCTCTCTCTCTCTCTTTCTGTCTGTCTATCTGTCTTTCTCTCTCCATCTTTTTGTCTCTCTCTCTCTCTCTCTCTCTCTCTCTCTCTCTCTCTCCATCTTTGTCTGTCTGTCTGTCTGTCTCTCTCTCTCCATCTTTCTGTCTGTCTGTCTGTCTGTCTCTGTCTCTGTCTCTCTCTCTCTCTCTCTCTCTCTCACACACACACACACACACACCCTCCCCACTCTTTTCTCTCTCTCTCTCTCTCACACACACACACACTCCCTCTTCCTCCCCCTCTCTCTCTCTCTCTCTCTCTCTCAGATTTCCTTGAGTCACCCCTAAAAGTGAAAGAAAATGGATCCGTTTTCTGTTTATACATTTTAATGGCAGAATAGAGAAGCTTGTATATATAGAACTAATAATAATAATAATAATAATAATAATAATAATAATAATAACAACAAAGCAAGCCAAATATTTCACCCCCCCCCCGTCTCCATTTTCTTCACAATCTCGTTTTCTGTTCACTCATTTCTCTACAAAAAAATGAAAAAAAAAAAAATATATTGAAAGAAAAAAAAAAGATAGCTCACAATTTCTCTTTTTTTTATTATTTTTTTTTAGCTCACTCTCTTTTTTTGTTTGTTTATCTTTGTTTTGAAATATAATTAATCTTTTTTTTTTTTAGCTATTTACAACCCGCCACGCCTTACAACTAGGACCTTACAAGCTACGAGTCACAAATGTCAGGTTTACTTCAGTTCACCATTCAAACACCAGTTTTCTATGACTCTCCTCGCTTCTTCTTCCGTTTTCTATTAATTCCCGTTTTCTTTTCCACACCCTGATGATTTTTGTCATTTTTTTCTTTCGTTTACCATTCAGAGCGTCGTTTTCTATGTTTTTTCTGGGTTTTCAGTCCGTTTTCTTTCGTTTATCATTCAATAGGCCCGTTTTCTATGCTTTATGTCCGTTTTCTTCCATTCATTCTCCGTTTTCTTTGATTTTTTGTTAGTTTTTTTCAGTTTACCATTAAAAGAGCATCGTTTTCTATGATTTTCTTGGTTTTGTCCGTTTTCTAATTTGTTTACTGATTTATGTCCATTTTCTTTCATTTTCTTCCCGTTTTCTTTAGTTCATCATTCAAGGGCACCGTTTTCTATTGCTTTCCTGGTTTTTTTGTCCATTTTCTTTCATTCCTTTTCGTTTTCTATCATTTATTTAATTTCTTCTTATTCCTCCGTTTTCTTCCACTATTCTCCGTTTTCTTCCTCTATTCTCCGTTTTCTTCCACTATTCCTCCGTTTTCTTCCACTATTCCTCCGTTTTCTTCCACTATTCCTCCGTTTTCTTCCTCTATTCCTCCGTTTTCTTCCACTATTCCTCCGTTTTCTTCCACTATCCTCCGTTTTCTTCCAAAATTCCTCCGTTTTCTTCCACTATTTCCCGTTTTCTTCCACTATTTCTCCGTTTTCTTTCACTATTCCTCCGTTTTCTTCCTCAATTCTCCGTTTTCTTCCACTATCCTCCGTTTTCTTCCACTATTTCTCCGTTTTCTTCCTCTATTCTCCGTTTTCTTCCACTATTCTCCGTTTTCTTCCACTATTTCCCGTTTTCTTTACCATCACACCGTTTTCTTTCTATTAATGTTGGTTTTATTTATTTATTTTTTTTTTATTTCCTTCAGCTAAAATAATAATAATAATAATAATAATAATAATAATAATAATAATAATGTTTTTTTTCTCATTTTTATTAATATTCACAGTTACTCTCTCTCTCTCTCTCTCTCTCTCTCTCTCATTAATACATTTTCTCTATCTCTTTGCCTCCTTGGTAGAGAGAGAGAGAGAGAGAGAGAGAGAGAGAGAGAGAGAGAGAGAGAGAGAGAGAGAGAGAGTTACATTAAATCTTCATATATAATAATAATGATAATAATAATAATAATAATAATAATAATAATGAATCTTATCTTGAATTACAAAGCTATTATTTTATTTCTCTCTCTCTCTCTCTCTCTCTCTCTCTCTCATTTTCACTCTGCTTTCTTTAATCTCTCTCTCTCTCTCTCTCTCTCTCTCTCTCACTTGCTACAGTTTGTTTATTTTTGATTTGACTGGACCTCTCTCTCTCTCTCTCTCTCTCTCTCTCTCTCTCTCTCTCTCTCTCTTTTGATTTCTCTGTCTTTCATTCATTTTGATTTATTTTCTCTCTTTATTTCGTTCACTCGCCAATAAATAAATAAATAAATAAATAAATAAGGAATCGTGATATTTTTTCAATTAATTAAAAGAAAACCAATTAATTTCTTTCATTTTTTCATTTTATTTCACTTTTTTATTATTTTTTTTCATATTTTTTCGCTTCGTTTATTATTATTATTATTTTTTTTCAATCTTGTGTGTGTGTGTTCGTTTGTTTGTTACAAGTCACATGTTAGGTTAGGTTAGGTCACAGGTCACGGGGTCACGGCACTTGTGTTTCAGGTCAACGCACGCACACGCACACGCACACACACACGCACGCACATACATACTTACATACACACACACACACACACGTAAAATTAATAGTTACAATTTTACTAAGTTTAAAAGTACACACACACACACACACACACACACACACACACGCACGCACGCACACGCACACACACAAAACAATAATAAACTTAAATACAAATTGGAAAGCGTTTTTTTTGCAATTATTACATTAAAAAGCACGCACACACACACACACACACACACACACACACACACACACACACACACCCTGTCCACAATTAATATTAAACTTATGCACCTTTATTATAACCTACACACACACACACACACACACACACACACACACATATGAGATATAGGAACAAAAAATAACACACACGCACACACACACACACACACAGGCCAGCATAAAAAAACGCCCTGGTCTCTCACTAAAACAATATTCCAAGGCTAAAAACACATCCAGACAGGTTTACAAGGCAGTATCTCCTCTCAAACCCGACAAAACACTGGAAAAAAAACACGAGGATCTTCACCTGGAGGCCTTGGAAAAGAATAAGTGACAGAACAAAGCGTTTAAAAAATACAGGTTTACACAGACACACACACACACACACACACAGACACACTCACTGAATAACACAACAGCTACACTTATTCTTCTTCTTAATAACGACTCTTTCCACGTGGCCCTGATCAGAAGGCGTCACTGTTACATGCTTCACCTCAACAGTGCCTGAATTTGACTGGGGGGCTTCCGCTGGGGTCGAGCCATTCACCCCAGCATTGCCTCCTTTACTGATGGGGCTCTCTGGTGGGGACTGGGCCTGCAGACTCGTGGGGGCTTGTGTGGGGATAATCTGGGCGTCAGTAGTGGGCGTGGGGGCTGTCGGGGTGTCTGTAGTATCAGGGGTTAGAAGAGGACGGCCAGATTTGATAGCCTCCACAATCTGATCCGCTTCTTTGCTGATGTCCCCGCCTGGTCGAAATGGGTTATCCCGCCCACTCTCGGTGCTGTGGGCGTGAGAGGGGCGTCAGAGTGGTGGTGCATGGGCGTACTGGGTGTGGGTAAGCGTGGGTGGAGGCAGGGTAGTGGTGGTGGTGGTAGAAGGTTAGAAATACGGGTTTTTAAAGGGAATGTGTGTGTGTGTGTGTGTGTGTGTGTGTGTGTGTGTGTGTGTGTGTGTTTGGCTGATTCTCTCTCTCTCTCTCAAGCTCTTATATTTAGACATGCCAAGCAAATAAAGCAAACAATACATGCGAGAGAGAGAGAGAGAGAGAGAGAGAGAGAGAGAGAGAGAGAGAGAGAGAGAGAGAGAGAGAGAGAGAGACAGCTTTAATATGAACTGCGTGACCTTCAAATCTCCTCCTCCTCCTCCTCTTCTTCCTCCTCCTCCTCCTCCTCTTCCTAATAATACCAATCCAGTTTCCTATAGATAACACACACACACACACACACACACACACACACACACACACACACACACACACACACACACACAGACAGACAGACAGACACACATGAATGAATTAAAGAAAGTATTAATTATTTGTAAAGGTAACTCTCTCTCTCTCTCTCTCTCTCTCTCTCTTTCAAGTATGTTTGTGTCTGAGAGAGAGAGAGAGAGAGAGAGAGAGAGAGAGAGAGAGAGAGAGAGAGAGAGAGAGAGAGAAGATTTCTCTCTCTCTCTCTCTCTCTCTCTCTCTCTCTCTCTCTCTCTCTCTGAGCAAAACAAAGGAAATGAGTGCGCAGTTAATAGTAGTAGTAGTAGTAGTAGTAGTAGTAGTAGTAGTGGTGGTGGTGGTGGTGGTGGTGGTGGTGGTGGTGGTGGTGGTAGTAGTAGTAGTAGTAGTAGTAGTAGTAGTGGTGGTGGTGGTGGTGGTGGTGGTGGTGGTGGTGGTGGTGGTAGTAGTAGTAGTAGTAGTAGTAGTGGTGGTGGTGGTGGTGGTGGTGGTGGTGGTAGTAGTAGTGGTGGTGGTGGTGGTGGTGGTGGTGGTGGTGGTGGTGGTGGTGGTGGTAGTAGTAGTAGTAGTAGTAGTAGTAGTAGTAGTAGTAGTAGTAGTAGTGGTGGTGGTGGTGGTGGTGGTGGTGGTGGTGGTGGTGGTGGTGGTGGTAGTAGTAGTAGTAGTAGTAGTAGTAGTAGTAGTAGTAGTAGTAGTAGTAGTAGTAGTAGTAGTAGTAGTAGTGTGTTGTTGTAGTTGAGAGAGAGAGAGAGAGAGAGAGAGAGAGAGAGAGAGAGAGACATATATATTCGTGTAGGGAGGAAAGTGCCAACTCTCTCTCTCTCTCTCTCTCTCTCTCTCTCTCTCTCTCACACACACACACAAACAAACACACACATAAATATTCAACCTCACACTCAAAACCTTATCCTCCTCTCTCTCTCTCTCTCTCTCTCTCTCTCTCTCTCTCTCACCCTACTCCTCACCCTATCTCTCTCCCATGAACCACGTAGTAGAGGAGTCCCCCGTGGGTGGGCTGGGGGGTGGCCGACCTTAACATGGCTGGCGGTCACCCTTTTTCACCCTATTTCACTCTAGTCACCTTTGGCACTCGACTTCACCCTTGGCACTGGGTCTCAAGGTCACTCTGATCACCCTGGGCTTTTTTCTAAGGGTGTCTGTGTTTCGTCACTCTTTTTCGTCACCCTTGTTCTCCTGTTCACCCTTTTTCGCTGTTTTTAGGGTGAAGTAATGGTGATATTTCCTTTCTAGGGTGAAATGGTTTTTTTTAATGTGGTTTTGGTGTTTTTAAGGTGAAATCCGTTTTTTAGAGTGATTTTGGTGTTTTTAGGGTGAAATGATGTTTTTAGGGTGGTTTTGGTATGTTTTTTAGGGTGATTTTGGTGTTTTTAAGGTGAAATCCGTTTTTTAGAGTGATTTTGGTGTTTTTAGGGTGAAATCCATGTTTTTAGAGTGATTTTGGTGCTTTAGGGTGATTTTGGTGTTTTTAGGGTGAAATTGATGTTTATAGGGTGATTTTGGTGTTTTTAGGGTGAAATTCATGTTTATAGGGTGATTTTGGTGTGTTTAAGGGTGGTTTTGGTGTCTTTAAGGGTGAAATAATGGTTTTTAAGGTGATTATCATGTTTATAAGGGTAAAATAATGGTTTTTAGGGTGATTATGATGTTTTATAGGGTGAAATAAATGTTTTTAGGGTGATTAATGTCTTATAGGGTGAAATAATGTTTTTAAGGTGATTTAGTGTTTCTTAGGGTAATTTGAGTGTTTTTAGGGTGATTTGAGTATTTTTTTAGGGTGATAAGTGTGTTTTAAGGGTGATATCCGTGTTTGTTTGAGTGATTTTGCGTGTTTTTCAGGGTGATTTGAATGTTTAGGGTGATTTGTATGTTGTTTTGGTGAAGTTCGTGTTTTTAGGGTGATTTTAGGGTGATTGTGTTTTTAAGGTGATTTTGGGTGAATTTGGTGCTTTTAGGGTGAAGATCGTGTTATAAGTGTGGTTTTGGTGTTTTAAGAATAAATTTTGAGCTTTTAGGGTGATTTTGGGATTTTTAGGCAAATTTTGTGTTTTAGGGTGAAGTTCGTTGTTTTTAGGGTGAAATTTTGTTTAGGGTGAAAAATTTTTAGGGTGATTTTTGGGATATTTAGGGTGATTTTGTGTTTTTAGGGTAAAATAGTTTTTTTTAGGAAGATTTGCTTGTTAATAAGGTGAATTAATGGTTTTTAGGGTGATATGAGTGTTTTATAAAGGTCATTTTTGTGTTTTTAGGGTGATTCGTTAGTTTTTAGGGTGATTTGGGTGGTTTTAGGAAGAAATTGTCAGTTTTTAGGGTGAAGTTTTTGTTTTTTAGAGTGAGTGGTGAGCTTCTAGGGTGATTTGTGTGTTTTGAGGGTGATTGGTGTTATTTTAGGGTGATTTGTGTGATTTAGGGTGAATTTTGTGTTTTGAGGAAGATTTTTTGTGGTTTTAGGGTGATATGAGTGTTATTTAGGGTGAATTACAGGCTTTTAGAGATAAAATTAGTTTTTAGGGTGATTTTGATGTTTTTAAGGTGATTTTAAGTGTTTTAGGGTGAGGTTCGTGAGTTTTAAAGGTGATTTTGGTGTTTTTAGGGTGATCTTATGTGTTTTAGGGTGAAATTCGTGTTTTGTTGTTTTTAGGGTGAATTTGGTGTTTTTAGGGTGATTTTATGTGTTTTAGGGTGAAATTCGTATTTTAGGGTGATTTTGGTATTTTAAGGGTGTTTTAGGGTGAATTTCATGTTTTCTACCGTGATTTTGGTGTTTTTAGGGTGATCTTACGTGTT